>NW_015113430.1:286785-328943 GCF_001443285.1 Poecilia latipinna | reverse complement strand
TACAATTTATTTTTAAGGATTTTTTTTTCCCTTTTAAAAAAAAAAAAAAAAAAAAAAAAAAAAAAGTCCAATGTCACCAACTGCTTCAGACATTTGGTAGAAAAAAAGTTGTGGAAGAAAAAAAAGCAAAACCACGAAGAACGAGGAGCAAGCAGGAAGGCCAGAGATGAAGCTGTGCAGATGTCTAAAGCAGGGTTCAGTTATAAAATAACATCTGGAGTTCATAAACTGTTCAGTTTATCGTCTGAAAATCAAGGCAATGGCACTGATGAAAAACATATTAAAACATGGTTCCTGATCTAAACTGGCAAGATTGTCAAGGAGCGGATTAAGCAGAGAATCAGCCAAGAGGGTCGTAGGTATTCTGGAGGGGCTGGAGCAGTTTGCCACAAGCCATGTTAGGGGATATAGCAAAGATGCGAGAGATGTTACTTTAGCCAAATGAAACCAATTCAGAACATCTCTGCCCAAATGTCGAACAGTATGTGTGGTGGAAAACTAAAACTGATGCTGCCATGGTGATGCTTTTCTTCCGAGATAAGGAACACGATCAGAATAGACTAGAAGATGGATGGATGTAAACATGTGGCAACCTTGGATGAAAAACTACGAAATTTAGGAAGCTCAAAAATATTCAGTGTAAACATTTGTAAAGCTTGCAGAAAAATACCCAAAAGAGCTGGTTTTCAAAAAGTTCAACTGGAGGGTGCTGAAAAATGAATGCTCCTCCCTCTCTTCAGTATTTTGTCAAAAGATTAGAAAACGGTCCAGAATGCTCCTTCTACTTCCCAATCATTTGCTAATTTGTGCTGTTCTACACCATAAAATCCCAGTAAAATCCACAAAAGCATCTGGTTGGAAAGTGATAAAATGTGGGGAAAAGTTCAGTGTTGATACTTTTGCAGGACAGCACTAGTTCCTTCCACTGTCGCAACTGGTGAACATACATAGGCGTGTGCTCGCAAAACACTGCCAAGCTTTGGAAAATGAATTTGCTTGATGATGGAGAGGATGCATTATCTGGTGGTACAGTAGAGTGCGTGTGGCCCGGGTACACTATAGCTGCCTCCAGCTCTCAAAGTAGGAGCGGCAGTCTCCTGGGTCCTGGTAGGAGAATGGGCTGAAGCTGCGGTCTAATTCATCACAACTTCGCAGGAAACAAGCAATCGCAGGGAGGCTTCTGAAAGAAAAAAAAAGAAGAAAAGAAAAAGAGGAAACCTTAGCAAAAGACACAACAAGTCTCACTGGGCCGAGGAAATTCCCCTGGTCGCCATTGTTGTTAACTGTCAGCGTCCTCCATAGCTTAAACGCTCAGACAGAAGCGATATAGAGAAGACAAAAGAGCATAGGAAATAAAAAAAAGAAGAAATCATAAGTAGAGGATAATAAAAGTAACCCTATGCGCTGTATTTTACCGGCACCTCAGCTTATTTACAGGTCCATTACAGCGTGTACTCCGCGTGTATGCGGATGCGATTGTTTAGCTGCCGCTCACAGCGGGGTCCTTGCTGAGGTACCGGCTCATGGGGATATGACGAGCTGCTGAAGGGTTTCCGTGACAACCTGGGTTGTCTGTCCAATCAGGGTGTGAGGGCTTCCAGATTGAGAAGTGGTCCTCCGGGGAGCTGTTCCTCAGCTGGCTCGAAATGCTTCGCCACGAAGAACATCCTTCAGAGGGAGGCCATCACAAAGTGAGAATCCGCTCCAAATGGGTACTTTGACATTCCCCGGCATAATTGGAAGCACTTTCTAAACCGAGGGGTTCTTTTAAAAATGCATTGAACAGCAGAGAACAGGATGCTTGCAATTTTGATTCCACTCATGAACCTCTCTGCAGCAGCCTTGTCAGGCTTGTGCTATGTATGTTACGACCGACCCATTTGTCAAACTGCCAACTTTTTTTTTTTTATTGTATTTTATTGTGTATGTATAAAAGTAAGAGACATATTTGAGTATAAGCTACCTGCTCATTCAAGCAAATCTCCTTCTGTAATCTGCCTCTATCTACACCACATCGGTTTCCTTTTTTCCCCACTCTTTCTGTTTTTTTGGTTGCTTTTTCTTTTTCTTTTTTTTTTTTTTTGCTCTGAAGTTGCATAGTGGTTTCATCATCCTGAGCAATAGGAGCCAGCGGGGTATCGCGCAAACACAACAGACAGGCTCATTTTTCACAGGTTGACTTCCGAGCTATTCTGCAGGATGTGTCACGACAAACGGCGGATATGTGACAGACTCACGTCGCACCCGTGTCCTTGCATTAGAGAGAGGAGGCACTATATCATGTGTGCGTCTTGTGTGTTGTTTGCGACTGTGTACACCTGCACTGGATCCAGTGTATTATTTTTTTTGTTCTTTGTGGTTTTTCTTTTTTTTTTTTTCTTTTTTTTTTTTTGTACCAAATAAGCCCACAGGAATGGTTTGCCCCTCATGCGGTAACGTTGAACCTCATTCCCAGCAGGCCTCAGCTCTCCGCCAGCCAACATCACCACCTCCGCCGTGCCCAGCATCGTCACTCCCATCGTCAACGGATTCACCGGCATCCCTCATCAGCCCAACGGGCACCCCGCCGTGGAGACGGTGTACACCAATGGCCTGCCGCCCTACTCCACCCAGAGCCCCACCGCCGCTGACACCCTGCAGCAAGCCTTCACCGGCGTTCAGCAATACACAGGTGGGGACGCGACGAGGCTTCTCTGTCGCCGCTTGATCTCACCTGCTCACAAATGCCAGCCGTGTTATAGGCTACAAGTTAATTACCACAGGGGTGTTTACAGTGCGTCAGAACACGACATCAGAGCGCCTTTGATTCGACACGTTACGCCTGTGTGATCGACCTTAAGCATCCTTGACACCGTTCTCTGCAGGATCCCCCCTCGCTTTTACACCACCCTCTCTTTATTTCTCTGCGCCTTCTTTCCGCAGCAATCTACCCAGCCACCACGCTGACTCCCATCGGCCAAACACTGCCCCAGCCGCCCCAGGTCATCCAGCAGCAGCAGCAGAGAGAAGGTGAGGGTGAGAGAACGTTATTACTTTCACACTTCACCCATCCCATCCTCCTGTAATGGATATAAAAAGCAGAGATGAGCATGAGAGACCAATATTGCTTTTACAGTGTACACATCTCAATTCTGCGGAATGGGTAAATAGAGTGGAAAGGTTGAGGAAACAATATTACATTTCACACCTAATCTGAGGTAACTTATACATTATATACACCATAAAAAATACAGAATAGCTAGACAGAGAGCAGTGATAATGCAGCTGTATTAAATTTTCTGGTTTTATGATCAACATAGTCATATGTTGTTTTTTTTTCTTTTTTTTATAAGTAACAATAAAGTCCATTGTAATAAACCTGTAAGAAGCATGCTGCTGCAGCCACGGGGGACAAGAGTTATGAAAATGTAGAAATGGGAAAACTGGGGCACCTTTCATAAAAATATTTAAAGTGGATCATGGTGATTTTTTTTTCTTTTTTTTCTTTTTTTTTTTTTTGCTCACACCTGCTGCACAAGTCTAAAAAGAGGAGGAAGAAAGAAAAAAACTGACAGAAATTCTGGAGATATTGCTAAAGAGTATGAATATAATAAATTAGTCAGTAAAGTATTACATGAATTACAAAAGTGTAAGAAATAGTATTAAGGAGTTTTTTATTCCCATTGCCAATTGTTCCATCCATTGATCAATCCATATCTATGATTAACTTCCAAAACTATTACTATACATTCATAGATTAGTTTTGTATGATACAACATTAGACCTTTTGTCGGCGTGTTGAGAGGCACATGTTCTAAGTTTTATCTTTAATTATTCGTAATTTACTCCACCAGCCTTTGAGTTACAGTTTGAGTAGCAAAGAATGGAGGAACGTACAGATAAAGCAAACCTATTCTGTAGAACTGATTTGACCCAAGTACCAGTCTTAAATAAAACGCTGAAGACCACTGAAGGTCAGCTAAACAGATAATTGTCATATCATTTGGTGAGACCGGAGAGATGAAATTGACATGCGTTTCCTCTATTTGCCTGCTCAGGTCCAGAGGGGTGTAATCTCTTCATCTACCACCTGCCGCAGGAGTTTGGAGACAATGAACTCATGCAGATGTTTTTGCCCTTTGGTACAGTCATCTCTTCTAAGGTCTTCATGGACCGGGCGACCAACCAGAGCAAGTGCTTCGGTGAGTTAGACTGCATGTACAGATCCACTCACACTTATTTGCACAACTGGTGAATATATGTATGAACTCTTAAAATAAAGCTTATTTTATTGCATTTGCATGAGCTCACGCTGAAAAACTGTGCATAATCCAACCTTTCACTTTAGAGAATTTATTGAGTGAGGAGAAGGAAACATCATGTTAAGAAATGATAGAAACTTAATGTTGCAACAACTGATGGTGCAGAATAAAATGCAGACAACACATTTTAATTTGTGCTTTACGTTTTAAGCTAGTCACTTTATAAAAAGGGGGAAATAATATAAAGATGAAAATGGAAATAGAGGTGCAAAATCTCCAAAGCACACTGTTAATGTGAGGAAACACCACAAGTTTATTTTTGTCGGATTTTACCCATGATTCCCAGTTTGGATATGTCTGCACCAATGTCCTCTCGTTGGGAGCTATCTGCACTGCTAATAGGCACAAATGTCTGTCTGTGTGAGTGGTGAAGTCACAAATCCAACCCAACCTCAGTTGAAGTCAATTAAACATTGTTTGAATATTTGAGCAGAATTTTGACAGTCGGGCAGTGTGATCTGATTGCTGACTTTAATACCTGTGTTGCCAATAACCACAAACAAAGGAAGGGTGAGACACTGAATGTTATTTTTAGAGCAAGATTATCGTCCATGTTCGTCTATGTTGTCTTCTTCTCTGGGATTTCTCCCTCTGAGCTCAGCTTCTCTGAATGAATTTCAACCGGGTCAGTCAGTGACCAGGAGGAGGAGGTTTGAACGACAACATGGTTTTCTGCAGGACTTCTTTTAGATAAAATTAAGATTGGACACTTCTTCAACAAGCACCCTAGACCAGTGTGCTGGATTGTTATGAAACAAGGATAAGAATAAATATGTAAAAAAGCGCCTTGTTTCTTTCAATGTGCCTGGTGGAGTATCTGTGATGCTTTGGGCCTGTTTCTCTTCCAAAAGTCCTGGGAACCTGGGAACAGAGCATCTGAAACATGGGAACTTTTTCAGATGCATATCCATTTGGACTTTGTTAGTTAAGTGTAAATGATTTGTCATCCCAGCAGGCAAACTATCCATAATATATGGTTATATCAACACAAAAATATTTCACCAAATACCCAACCGACCTTTTATAACCTGACTTGAATTTCATGGAGAAAGAAAACCCTGTGGGATGAGCTAAGAAGTGTCAACAAGTTGTTTTTGTTGAGCTAAATACTTATGATCACTGTCTTCTTATGAATAACTCCTGAATAACTAATTTGAAAACATTAAAACGTTTAAAACACTCTTTTCCATAACCTATTCTGGCTGTGACAGCATTTGACAGCCCACAGACTGCGAGGATTGATCTTCCCCCAGACAAACCGACTTGAATTTGCATCTTGATGACTGCTTGTGCTTTGGCGTGAGGGCCGAGGAAAAGATGCTCCGAGTGCATCGTTTCCAAACTGGCCTGGATGCAGTCGATCAGAGTCCATGTCCTTGTTTCGTTTTGGCAGATGACTGACCCGGGGAAACCTTCAGGCGCCGTGTCAGCGTCTTCGTCGCTGTTCCGTAGCCCCTCGTTTCTGTCGATGCCTGGAACTGCTGAGGCCGAACCACACACCTCCGCACTTCGAGCAGACTAACTTCGCCTTCGCAGGCACCTGAAGAGCTCGACAGTGACGCTTCAGGGGCGGACCGGATTGGGGGTGATTGTGGAGCAGCAATTGTTTTTACTCAAAGGGAACCGCATAAGCCCAGTGAAGTATCCCTGGTGCCTGAATGCTTTTGTTCGAGTGAGAGGGTTAATATTAGAGACTCCTGAAAGAAGATCTATTTGCAGTATTGACGAGCAGCTACAATAGACATTCACATCAAGGCGGCAGCACTTTGGTACAATTAATCTTTAAATGAGGGAGAGGGAATACTCTTAAATTGATGAGACTCCTCATCAAAACATGTAGTCTTTGATGAGACTACGGGGCCTGTGCCTGCTCAGCTCTCGTTCCACCACCCTAAATGTGCCTAGTTGCTGGTGGCATGTAGGAGGTCGCATCCTTTTACTGCCGCTGCTCTTTCTTCAGACTTTCATGTTGGCCTCGTCTTCTCTGCCAAATGGGCCAAACCAGATCCAGGAAGGCCAGCCGCAGTCTCTCCCAGGTGACTGCGGACGCGCAGAGGCCCCTGTTGTTTTTTTTTCACGGGTCATTAACTGTACCTAATGGCACCGCAGACGCAAGGGAGCACATCAAGCAGAGACACACTCCGCTGCAGCTTCTGGTCCCTGAAATCTGAAGGCTTATTTTTTTCTACTTTGATGGAAACGGGATGTTCAGCGTAGGTTTGAGGAGTGGGGAGTTTTGGGGGAAGATGTGCTGATGGGAGGTTTGCGCCGTCTGCCTCGAAACTTGTCGAGTTTGTTTTTGTTTACACTGAACTTTTATTTTTACCGTTGCATGCTATATTTGTTAGCTGAGTTTAAAATGTGTAGCTTTGCAAAGCTCATACATACCTTTGGAGCTTTTGAAGTTTTGTCGCATTATAACCACACACTTTGAGAATTGGGATTTTATGTCAAAGACATAGTAGTGATTACTTTTGAAGTGGGTCGGAAGTGGCAATTGGTTTAAAAATATTCATACGTTTGTATGTTGGCCCCCAATTTAATATTTCGTTGAACAACAAAATTTGCAGCTTCTGACCAGTTTTCTTCTTCCAGGAAACTGTATTTATTTACTTCCATCCATTTTCTCATCAAACAAGTCTCCTGTCTCCGTTTAGATAAAGCATCCCCTTATATAATCTTATGTGTTGGTCAAAATAAATTTTTTTTATTCTCATCTGACCAGAGCACCGTCTTCCACATATATATTTTTGTGTGTTTGACTTTACTAGTATGCTTCACTTTGCTTTTGTTGAAGTATAGTTAAAAATATCAACATTTGTTACTGTAACGTGATATAAAGTAAAAACGTGCCCAATAAATTCTATAAATTCAAAGCATCGTGGTCAGCATGGTCTGTAAATATTAAGCACTTCTTACTTAAACCATTTTAGCTGGTAATTATTTTCTATTTTCCAATTTTCAAATCTATTCATTAATGGAATTTTTTTTTTTCTTAGCGAGAATTGGTAATGCAATGTTTTGTTTTATTATTTAACTGAAATAGGCTGCTGCTTTTCATACTCTGCAACATGTGCCTCAAAAACCACAGAGCAGCTTAATATTACATGTCTTCTCTACAAAGGAGTGTGATGTGTTTTGGCAGCAACAGCTCCAAACATGTCCCAACAGCTCTTTCTTTCACATACTTTCCCTTTTTTTTTTTTTTTTTTTGGCTTAAAGCTTATTTTGGACATCATCCTGACCCTTTCTTCTTGTAAGTTTAATAAATTTGATTTGCTTCCTAACAGGTTTTGTCAGCTTTGACAACCCTGCTAGCGCACAGGCAGCTATTCAGGCCATGAACGGTTTTCAAATCGGGATGAAGAGGTTGAAAGTCCAGCTAAAGAGACCGAAGGATGCCAGCCGCCCTTACTGACACAGCCTACCTTCAGTATTCACTGCAGCAGCACAGGTAAGCCCTGAAAACGGTGAGGGTTTTTTCTTTTGTCTTCACAAAAGTAAGTTTCAAGCTGCTTCTTCTTCTTCTTCTTCTTTAGAAGAGCTGTGATGGGTTTCTGTAAATATATTTAATAAAACGGTTTATAGTGTAATGAAACTATGTAATTGTTTCAAAAATACTGCAAAACTCAAAGGTTTATAAATACGCAGCTAAGGATGTATTCACTCCTGACACATTTGGTCTGCTTTAAAAGGACCAGAGTTCATTTTGTCCACTGGTCTGCCTCTTTAGTGCAGGTGTGAGAGACATTATGTAAAATTTACTACTTTTTTTAACTTTATGTATTAAAGCTGTGCTCTGTCCCACCCCCTGATTTCTATCCAATGGGGTAGATTTGTTTACAAATTATAGCAAACTGCACCAAGAGCAGAAAAAAAATAAAATAAAATCTGCTTTTGGTCCACACTAAACAAGTGGACCCAAAGACTTTCCTGGTGTGAATACACCTTTTAGGCCTCACCATCAACACCCATGTACCTTTAAACAGTGGCCTAGCACTCTTAAGTTGTAAATAATGTATGTACAGACAGCAGGAGAAGGCAATAAAGAAGAGCAGCAAAGACCTTTCAGGAATTCCTTTCCCCAGTTTGTCGTTTAAATAAAAAATGACATTTAAAAGGAGTCCTGGAGGTCAAACAAAGGTCAGGGAAACGTTCCAAGAGAAGCTTAATGTTCTACCCTGCGACTGAAGCCTGACAAAGTGTGACTTTGCTTTGGAGAATCGGGAGTAGAATGTAAAAATGAGCATCTAAAGAAGCTTTACAGTATCTGAACTGATGAGTAAAAATAGAGCCTACCGTCTGCACTAAGCGCAGATATGTGCGCAGAATTTTATTATCATTACAAAACCTTAACTTTCCAGAACAAGGGGGATCAAACATGCTTGGGCGGCCATGTACCAAAGAAATGAGGACCATTTAACTGACAGATGGGCCAAGGAAATATCACTTCATCCTGTAAGATGAGGAAACAGGAAAGCTCATTGTTTTCAAACAATCCCCCTCTATGAATCCCATAATTGTGCATCATAAATAAGAGAAAAGAAAATTATATATAGGTTCTTAAATATTTTACAAATAATCAAAAAAAAGTGTAGTCTGCCTTATTTGTAGCTACTGAAACTGTTAAAATATTCTTTATTGCAATAGATTCAGATTCAGCTTCAATTGTAGCTTTACTCAACTGGGCGGGCAAAGCTCCCTGGACAGCAATTTTCATGTTTAGCCACGAATTCTCCATTGAGCTTGACTTCAACTAGGCTGTTACAAAACAAAACTTTTTTTTTTTTTTGATTTTTTGTATTTTTGTCATCAAAATATTTCAGTTTTATTGTCTTGCGGAAAGTTGAACTTCTTCCCAGGCCGCAAGTCTTTACCAGGTTTTCTTCCCTGTCCCTGATGGGGGTGGGGGAAAATAAATAAATAAAACATCCCCAAAGCACGATACAGCCATCATTATGTTGCACCACCAGTTATATCAGCATAGATTTAATTACACTCTAATAAATAATTAAGCCTGTTTCATGCGGCAAGATAATTAGGCTGATTTTTGACTCAGTTTTCCCCTTCCTAATATCTAAGGAACACTCCGATTATCGTGATGGCTCTAAAGATAATCTTATGAGATGTTCCTACCGTGTGATGATCTAGTCTGCTTGGAAGGACATCAGTAGCGCTTCGACCTCAAATCGGGGATATTTAACCTGTTGGATTGTCTTGGCCTCATAGCCCAGCGTGTGGGGTGTTCCCTGAGGACAAACGAGCGTGCAGCCTGTTAAATGTGATGTGTAGCCAATCAGAGAGCAAAGTGATGGAAACACAGAGGAAAATCGGCAAGACGGCACACGAAACTGCCGCCACTGCAGAAAGTCGAGCGGAAGTTGCAGACATCTTTTTGTATAATTTCCCTGTTAAAAATTGCCCACCAACATTGCGTCTTCCTTGTGAGTCATGCAGCCAGGGTTTTTTTTTTTTTACTTGTGTTTGAATGCAGGAAATCTGTTTGTGTGTGTTTTGTTGTGTGGCTCTACACCTCACACACACACACACACTGTTAGAGCTTTGATTTTCTTTTTGTCGTGTGTGTGTGGTCAACCAACAATTTTAAAATCTTGCCACGTGAACCAGGCATTGGGTCACTTCTGAAGGCAATTGGTTGCTTTGAGTGCAACTGCATGCTGCAACCTTCATATTTTTAATGGTAATACACTTTGAAAGCTATCCGTTAATTTCATTCCACTTTGAAATTACTCACACACACACACACACACACACACACACACACACAGCCCTGATAGCTTCTACAATTAGCAACATTTTGAAGGATATGGGCATTATGCAAACAAAGCACAAATATAAACTTTTGATGGATGCAAAGGGGACATATTTAGAGCAGGCTAGTCCTAATGACGTCAATTTTTTAATATATTTTAGTGCCCAAAATATGACAGAAGTGCATTTAATTGGAAGATGCATTTCATTTTGGTTCAAGATATTTAAAGTCAGGGGACATTTTGGCAATGTGTGTTCTGTGATTTTATCCTATAATTTTAAATCGTATGTGTATTGGCAGTAAATGTAAGACTAAGCACAGAATGTGCAAAAATACAGAGTCCAAGTTGATTTTATGATGGAAGCACATCATGGGCATATTAATTGTGGGAAAAATCTGTCATCATTGTGATTGACAAAGACGGATTCAGTGTAATGGTCTCTCCAGACCATTACACTGATATAATGGAGCCATACTGAAATATCCAAAGTTTAAAGAAATGGATCTTTGGATTGACAGTTTAATGAGCAGTGAAATTTAAAATCGCTCCTTTCTCTTTTTTTTTTCCTTCTTTCTTTGTCTTTCTTTTTCTTCTTTTTTCCCCAGACTTTAGAGGACACACGTGAAGATATCTGGGAGGAGGTCAGCTTTTTTTCTTTGAGAGCAAGCATATGTTTTAAAAAAATCAACACGTGAGGAGTTTTTTGGGAGACATATCAACACTTATCAACACATGAGGATGCAGGTTAGAGCAGCAACAGGAGGTGTGGGAAAGGGAAGGAGGAGAAACGGCGCTTCGATGGGGACGTAACAGCAACAGATGGCACAGGACAGCGAGAAGAAGGAAAACCTGGAAAAGAGACTCGACGGGACTGAACAACAGAACTTTTTCTTGTTAAGACTTGAATTGTTAAGTAAGCAACAAACAAAAAAAGCAGCAACAACAAATAGATTTCTATATACATATTATATACACACATATATATATATAAATATATATATATAAGGAACAAAGAGGCGCTTGTGGCTTTTACTGGACAAATGAGGGTTAAAACTTGAAGATAAAAAAACAACAGTGGAGAAAAGAACCAATTCTACACGTCCACTGACAGACTTTCTTTCTCTTTCCCTCTTTCTCTTATTCTCTCACCGTCTCTCAGCAAGCGCAGAACTATGACTCTTGGAGGTCACTGAGGTTTCCAATAGCAAAAGTAGAACTGCAATTCTTTCACCCCTAAGGGACCAAAGGACCAAACATTTTTATTGTTCTGAACAGCGATATATATAGTATTAATAATACTAATACTACAAACTACTACTAATAATATTACAAGTTAAACTTAAGAAGAAACACTAGCTTCAGGTTGAAAAAAAAAAAAGAACAAGGGTTTTTTTTTTTTTTTTTGGTTTCCTTTTACCTTTATAGCTACCGGGTTGGAGAATAATAAAAGAAAAAACAGAAAATGTATTAAAAAAACCATAAATAAATGAAGCTGTACTATTTTAGCAGTATAGAAGATATGGGTTAGGCATTGTGTCGGGCATGTTCAGATATGTTTATTTATTTATTTTTATTTTTGTCCTGATACATCAGCATTCCCAGCATTTCATCTCAGAAGCATGATCTTTGTGTTTTTGAGTCAAAAATGGGAAACAAAAGCGTCGAAGCAAAGGAAGGACAACACAACCTCAAACAGGACCACAAATACCGACCTCGGTTCAATTCAAAATCCTCGATCTTCACTGCGAATCATTAGTTAAACGCCTCGACGGGGCAGATGGTCTGACCGTGAACCACTGTGGCGAAAGTGCCACCTGTTGGGTCGCCGATGGGTCGAGCCCTCGCCCACTGCTAAGCCGCTCCAGCTGCTTCCAGCAGCAGGTGAGAGCGGGAACGCCCGCCCTCCCGTCACTTTTCCTCCTTCACGTCAAAGTACCAGCGTTACTGTCTATTAACAGGGATCATCAGTGGATGAGGGAGCCCTGAAACTAAACCAGGACATAATTACAATAATGATAATATTGATCAGATGGAAGCGGCACTGCAGGGTCAGAGATGCACAATCGATTGTCACATTGGCATTTCGAAGAAGCTTGACTGAGTGACAGAGCTGATCTGAGTCTCACTGGAGTTTTTTTTGTCTCCCTTCATAGAGTGCTTGCAAAAGTGTTCATACTTAACATGTTTTAGCATGAAAACATGCTTAGGATTTCTGCCACAGGAAAAAAAAAAAAAACACAGTCAGGATGTCGAGTGAAAACTTAATACCCAAACTACCACAAACTTCACCTTAAAATGGGCCGTTCTAATATTTTTATCTAAATAATTATTTTCTTGCTATAGCTGTATATTTGATGATGTCCCAGGTTTTCTTGTAGATTGGAGTCTGCATTTAAAGACACCTCAGCTGTTTTTATTTTGTTTGGGGTTTTTTAGGTTCTTAATTGCGCATTATAATTGCACAGTTAGAGCTCATACACAGTGAAAGACAGCTTGGCATTATCAGCTACTGCAGGTCAAATTCAGACCAAAATGATCCATCAATTAGGGAGCAGGAGGCCTAGAAGCGCTGCTACCGTCAGCGATGGTCACACACAGCCCCGGTGCGGTGATGTCGTGGCACGGCATGCTCTGTGAGAAACGATTAATCAACTAAAACAGAGTCATCCTGATCCGAGAAACGCATTCGGTTGATCTGAGATGAAATCTTTGTCTTCAAAGGCTTCTTAGTGAAGCTTTCTCTCTCTGTTTTTTTTTTCCTCTCCTTAAATGCCATTCCATGACTCAGTTTGCTCTTTGAAGCATTTTGCCCCCTCAGGACTCACTGAGATTTCGGCGCTTTCATCGACGTTCCAAACTTTAGGCACATCAGCACTCCGGACACTGCACCGCAGCACTCGTCCTGCAGAGACTTCAGACAAAAAGTGACGACCTTGCCTCTGTGGTTTGGTTACAACAAAAATGTTTCCACCAGAGCGACTCTCCAGATCCTGACGACTGTACGCCTGCGTTTGATTACTTTTGGCTCAGCTGCTCTTTATCCTCATGTGATTCCTGCTCCACTGGATCAAAGTTATTATTATTATTAATATAAGAAAGACGGAGCAGGAATCTCAGTAGGTTCTCACTGCTGTTCATTGTACGTTGCTCTGCTGCCAGCAGTGTTTAGATGCTGTGCGATGGTGTTTTGTTACATATGCCTTTTCTCATCATGAATTGCCAAATTATGCAAGCATATCCATTGCAGTTCCTCATCAGATTTTAAATATGTGCCAGATTTCCTTAAAATGTAGTCTTATAAATATACTTATTTTAGAAAACTCTTTAGCAGATTGAAATATTTGATTTTGTGATATAGGATACCACTGTAGGAAAAGGGTCAGCTCCCCCTGAAATGATATACGATATAGATTTCCTGTGAAAAGGTTAGATTTCTTATATATTTGCCAGAAGACAGCTCCTTTCCCTCGGCGAGTAAATGTGAGTTTCCATGCTTGCTGTCAGGGCGAAGCAGCTTTAGGAAGCTGTGATATATGCCCTGCTTCCTCTAGGCCATCCAGAGCCTTATAAACCCCTGCCAAAATATATCTTTCTCATAGGATTTCTCCTCAAGAGAGTTTTTTCTTTTTTTTTTAATTATTAAAATCAAATTAGATTTTGCCTTGAAAACAGCTTGAGAAAAGCAAATTAAAGATGACAGATGGAGCTGAAATGCAATGCTTTTGAATTATGTTAAGTTCTTTGATGCCCACTCTTAGAAGGAATAGGAAATAAAAGCATATTTTAAAAAAAAGAACGATTAATCCACAATGTGAGAAACAAATATTGCCAGAGTTTGGCCCCTTGAGATAAGAACAGGTGCATCAAGTCAGTGCACACAGTTCTTACTGTGAGTTTCAGGGAAGTTTAGGTCGTCGACATCTGTGAATGGCTTAAAAAAAGGGAACTGGCAGTAGTGATTTCTATAGTTTTCTGATTAAGTTGCATGTGATTGAGCTAAAATTGATCTCTTACATACTTTTCACTCTTGCATCCATTGTTTTTTAAAATCATTTCTTCTGTTAATATTTATCATGCTACCATGGTGCCCTTTTTTTAATCTTCTGAGCATGCTCAATAGGGGCCGGGAGGGATGAAGATTATGAATATGGTATTGCTCGTATTGACAATATGATTCTTTACCTATTGTTTGAATGCTAAGGATAGTAGCTTATTATAAATATGAAATCTTGTATAATATGAAAAATCAGCACAGGCCCTTTTTCTTTGGGTTACGTAGAGGTTAGGGGGTTCAGGCGGGGAGGGCAGGGAGGGGACTCGCTTTATAAAGACATTAACTTTCTGGTTTCTCAGCACAAAAACAGACAAAGACGGAGAAGCAGCAGTATGATGAATCTCAGAACCAGTCTTAACCGGAAGGATACAAATGCTGTTTACAGGTAGAACTTGTTTTTCTTTGGATTTTTTTTTTCCTTCTTTTTCTTTTTCTTTTTAAGCAGAGCGCCACCTGTTTTTGTGGCAGCATCAAGTACAGCATGGATTAACTGACAGGGAAAGCAGTATCTTTTTATAATAAAAATATTCAAATGATAACGAATAAAAAAAAAAATGTGTTCTGTATTAGCCTGAGAAACCAAACTTTTTTCCCCTGTTAAAATTTCTTAATACTTGCTGCTTAGATTACTTCATATTAATAATTGATGATTTAATAATTTTATAATTAATTACCTGGTCAAGTGTGTAACTTGATGTTTATTTATCAATTTATTTATTTATTTATTTGCTACTTATTTAATTTATTTATTAATTTGTCACCTTATTTATTTTATGGTTATGGTAAGATAAAGATATGTGTCAAAAAGAAATGGTTATTGGAACTTTTCTCTTGTTCTCTCCTTTTTTTCCAATTTTACAATAAAAAAATCAAACTGGGGTGGTTTTGTTTCTTATAGTTCATTTGGACCGAGTGGAGTGCTGATCCGCACTCAGAAGACAGGGGGAGTCGTTGCACAAGGAATTGCTCCCTCACCCCACCCAGCGTCTCAAGGACTTTGAAAGTTCAGGGGACGCAGATGCTGCAGCCTCCTTCGGCTCATCACCTCAGAGCATGTCACTCACACCCTGCCCATGTTTAGTGCTGCAGCTGTGATATGTGTGCAACAGCCCCTTAAACAACACTGCAGCCACATCATTTTTAATGTGTTAATTTTTTTTATTTTTTTTTTAATGTTTTATGATGGAGATGGTTTTAAAAACCAGGCATCTCAGAAGGAGTCAACCGTGGGGCTCTTCATAAAAAGCCACAGTGCTGAAATCGCAGCCATTTAATGTTTATTTAAAGCTCAGTCATGTAGTATCTGTGAAGATTTTCTTCACTGTGTCAAAATGGAGACTGAATGCTTTTTTTTTTTGTTTGTTTTTGCATGAAAGATGATCAGCTGGAATATGTGTAAAAGCGACATGATTTAAAACTCGCATCAGGCAAATATTACCGAGGAAGTGTCTCAGTCACAGAAACTCTGTAAAATTAAGAAAAAGATGACAAATATCCATCCAACTATAAAAAGCGGGGCATAAGTTGTTGCAAGGAGGACAGCGGGTATCTGTCAACCGCGTGCACCGCCTGGATGCCAGGAGCTAAATTTGATGCAACATCTGTTGACAGCTGAATTGCCCCTCCACATACATCTTGTAATCATCATCCTCCTACATGAGGAGTCGCTGTAACAAAAGCAGCAGCTGAGACACAAGATTCATAATTTGTTTGAGGAGCAGCTTCAAATGGGGGGAAGAAAAAAGAAACTGTAAAAAAAAAAAAAAAAAAGTAGAGCCACTGGCTCATGAAATAAATTGTCCCAATTACAATAAAGTGTGGCTCTTGGTCAGTGTGAGCGGCAGGCAGTTCATCTTTATTACAATCAGTTAATGAAAATCAATCCCCCTCCTGATAAACTCTTATCTCCACGGCCTTTGCGCACCCCCCGTGCCTGGGAGATAATAAATTAGGGTAATATTGCCTTTGATGAGGGAGTGAATTGCAAATTATTGTAACTTTCCAAGATTTATGATGCAGATGCTTAATTTCCGAGACGTTTTTTTTTTTTTTTTTCCAGGGCGTCGGGGTTCAAGGGGGCCATTTGTTAAAAGTTTGGTGACTTGTGCTCGTTAATAAAAATACACACTCAGACAGCCAGGTGTTCTCAGCTGTTTCCCGGCTGATGCGGCTCGCAAGAAAAAAAAAAAAATACTGTAAATCCACACTTCAGTTTTGCTGTACAGACTTTCAGTACAGTGCCGTGCAAAAGTATTAATACCCCTTGAACTTTTTAGCATTTTGTCACATATTTTGTGAAGCACAAACTTCAATGTATGATTTGGATTTTATGAGATAGGAAGGCATGAGGTACCACATCATTTTGAAGTGGAAGGAAAAGTTAAAATCAAGATTTTTTTTGGGTGGGGGAGGTTGCACCAATTCTTTTGGCTTCCAAGTTGGATTGAATCTGTATGTGCACAGAAAAAAAACAAGTTTTGTCTTGATTTTTAATTGTATTTTTTCTGAGCTTTCACTGGCTTCATTCTAACACATGAATATGATTTTCTATTTCAGCTCAGGCTGTATGTTTGGGGATGTTGTCCTTCTGGACAACTTGTCTTTCATTCTTTTCATTTATTTATCTCCATTATCATCCCACCAACCACAACTGTGTCCACTTTTGAGATTCCTGGCAAACTAAATGATACTCCTTATTACTTCTAAATTCTTCCAAAAACATCTTTGTTCTTGTCTTACCTCCCAGATTTGTGGACTGCACAAACTAATTGTTTTATTACTCCTTCAGTACGAGTCCCTGCTGCTCCTCCAGAGTTACAATGGACCTCCTGCCTGTTCATCTGAATAATGCTCTCTGGGGACCCACTATTTTGTAGATACAGATGTTCAAAAGCTTGAGAAAGTACTTTATAACCCAATCCTTCTTCAAGTTTTGCTACAACTTTTATCTCTGACCTGAACAGTTTTTTTTATTCAGATTTTACATTATACATACATTAATCATCCTTTTTTTTTTTTTTACAATTGCGGGACTTCTAAGAGCTTTTGGATTTTATTTTTATTTTATTTCAGTGTACCAGAGTAGAGGGCTCAACGCGAAAAGCACTGCATTTTTCAGACATATGTTTGGAAATATTTTGAAAGTGTGTTTACGGTCGTCAAGCCACAAAATATGACGACGGTTCAGCGGGTATGAATACTTTTTAGCTAGGAGCAGTAAAGGTAAACACACGGCCGAAAACAGAAACCCCATGCAATGCAATGTGTTTACTAAAGCAGCTGTCAATCAGGCAGCACCCTCCCTCCCCTCTCCCACCACATCTCTATCACACAAGTCAGGAGAGTATGATTTGATATGTAGGTCAATATGCGTGCTGCACTGAGCCAGCGGGTGAGATATGTCTGGTTGCTCACTGTCACTCTGATTATTGAGGAGACACAGAAAGATTGAGTTGGTCAAGTATGAGAGAGGCTGCAGTATAAGAGATAGCTGTATGATTGCTGCCACTAGATTTCAGAAGCCACACACACACACACACCACGGGCAGAAACTTTCCAGAGAAATGAGAAACTTCTCACTCTTTGTTCCGCAGCAGTGACCCATGTAACCGTGTGCAATGCATGTGTGCGTCGTACGCCTTCCTTGCCCGATGCAACAATCAGGCCACTAGTGCATCATTAAGCAAAACACTTCGGCAGCCCGAGCAGGGCCGGGGTTACGAGTGCAGGGATGATGCAAGGTGGATCATTTCAGGAGCAAACACAAGGCTGCGAGAGCAGATGAATGACTTGACAGCAATTTTGGTAACCAACGTCTCATGCATCATTCAGCGTCGATAATTTAAGCCTGTGTCTCGGGTTCTAAAAGCCCCTCGTGTGGATGTTTTCTTTTTATTACTTTTTTTTTTTTTTAACAGATGCTTCCAAGTACTCATCTACTTAACTGTCGTCAACTGTATCTTGTTTCACGACAAAGTTGATCTGGCCGAGAAGACTTGGAGTGTTAAAAGACTGAAGAAGCTGCTGCTCCGGTTTGATTATCTCACCTTGCAACTATGTCTACTCATCAAGGCCACCTCATTTTTGTCCGAGGAACAGCTTTAATTAAGACAGCCATCAATCTATGTATTATCAATCACGGAGAAGACTCACACACCGCTATCTATTTATCTTGCCAAGTGCTTTATTATTATCAAATTAATTTCCCAATTGAGAGTATCCATCACTCAAGCTCTCTCTTCCCCCCTACAAATCCCCCTCTCAACTCATTAACCAAGTAATTGTCCTTGTTTACGGGGAAAAGTCAAGACAGGATGGCTCAAAGAGGGTGGACAAGCAATCTTCCAAAAACTATGTGCACACGCTACGTCTGCCTTGCAAATGCAAAGACAAGAACTCCATTAAAGTTGCTTCAGAGTGGACGGCTTGACTTATGCTTCAGTTCCAATTTTCAAAAATGGATGAGGGGGGGGGGGGAAAAAAAAAAAAACCGGAGTTTCTCGTTTTGAAATGTTTCCAAGTTGTCAGACAGCTCCGCCGCCTTTCATCAGACTGAGGGAGCTCTCGCATGGGTTTATTGTACAAAGCTCTGCTGCCTGACAGTCCTGTCAGATGGCTGCGTCTCAACAGATGATATGAGTCATGAACGGGGGACTTGCAGCTTTTTAAGTTTTGTTCTCCTCTTCTCCTCAGCCAATGGGGGGTGGGGGGGAAATAACTATTAGAATATGTTATCACTGAAGTCAGGACGCTTATGTGTGGTTTCCGTCTTTCTGTTTAATAAGCGTTCCAATTTATCAATAAATTTGGAAATTACGGCTCAGAATTTAAATTCCAAAATAGCACTTTTGTGTCATTATGAAGAGACTCAACACTGGAGCTAAATATCCTCTGAAGCCCTAACACAAGACCTAAGCTCTGTTACTTGATTATTCTGTTTATAGCAGTATTATACTGTCTTAAAGGCAGAGTTACAGTTTTTATTCCAGTGAACGAATTTAAATCTCTTCATAAAAACTGTTTATACGGTGTGTACACAAGTGAATTTGATGTTTTAATTGTTTCTTCTAATTGTTTGACAGCTCTCTCTTGAAAGAAGAAATTTGATCTCAAGGGAATTCCTGGTAAAATTATGGTTAATTCCCTCTGTGTGTGGAAATAAGCTGATTTCCACCACTCCAATTAGAGACGATAATTTGTTTAAGTTAGTTGGTTTTCTGGCTCAGACCTGTTTTTGTTTTACAGGATTAAAACGGCTGACAATTGCAACAGTCTAACCAGACAAGTCCAGTTGTGTACAAGACTCAACAACGTGGCTGCTAATTTAAAGTGACGTTGAAGAAATGAAAAAAGATCACCCTTCTTCATCAGTGAAATTCACCCACAGCATGACACTACCACCGCCATGCTTCATGGCTGGTAAAGTGTTATTTTCAAGTTGAGGTTTTATCTTTTTTCTCTCTGGAATGTGTCACTGGCGTTCCTGCACTTTCTAGTTCCTGGCAGGCTTCTGCGTCACGTGTTTCCTGGTTTGTCATTTGTCGTCCGAACCGATCTCTGCTCATCTCGAGGAGACAAACTGGATCACATGTTTGAAAATTGGTCACAAATGTGTCCCGGCGGCATTGAAACAGGTCTTGTAAAGGATAAACCGCTATTTCAGAAATCTGCTGACCTCAAACCTAAAATTTACCAAATTTGAATTTAAATGCTCTTTCATAATTCTACCTTAAGGGGAGTGGCTGAATATTTATATAAATTGTTGTTTTTCCCACCTGGGGAAGAATAGTGCAAATCCATATCTTAAAGCCTCAAATTAGTCTGACGTTCACTGAGGAGATGTAAACGTCTCTGCGTCACTGAAGACGAGTGAAACACTGATCTAAAGCAGAGGAGCATAAAGATGCAAGAAATGAAGAGAGCATTAGCATTGAGGCTACATGTATCTGAGTGAATCTCCACCGGACAGCATCAGTATAAGAATGTGACGGTCTCCACTTCCTTTCTGTAATGGCCTCACTCCTTCTCAATCTTCTCCCAGCTTCCTCCTGATATTAAGACTGAGGTGATGAAGTCACCCAAGAGAGACCTTATTCAGGCCATCTGGAATGTGCTTCACGTGTGAAAGAGTAAAAAATGACCATCTCCCACGTCCGGAGTGCCTCTCCGTCACGTTGCCTTTATTTAAATAGGACACGGAGGGATAAAGAATGACTGCATGTGTGATGAAACGTGTTGTCAATCAAGAGCATTACCAGAATCAGGTTACCTTTAACTCAATCCGATGTGAATTACATTCACGTCTGCGGGTTATGGAGCATTAATTCTTAATGTCTTCATAAGGAGTCTGCCCGAGCTTCCTTAATTGCATTTTTAATGGAAATTAAAACTGATCACAAGCCCCTCTCTCTCTAATCATAGCACTCGGCTTTTATATGTAGTGCAAATATGAAGCCCATGTGCCGTTGCTGTCAACTCCAAGGCTGGCTTTAAACAGTGGACCGAATCCTTTTTTTTTTGGAGCCACGCAGTGCTCCGGCAGACAAAAGCGAAAAGCCAGCAGCCAGCTCAGCACTTAAAAGTAACATTTACACAGGGGACCGAGAACATACTTTGGACCCCTACAGCTACAGAGCCAGCTTGTCAAAGCTTGTGCTCACACTGCGAGCTGGCAGACCTTGTAAACTAATGACACCACCAGGTCACAGGTGGCATTGCAAGAACACGGTTAGTGAAAGGGTTCAGTTTGATCCATAAATAAATGTGTTTCAATCGGTTCTGCAGGAGAAAACCGTGTATACAAGGAAACCATGAGAGCAAGGGAGACTTGAGGCTTTATTTGAAGGTTGGCATATTAGTAGAAGGTTGAGAGGAAGAAAAAAATGTGGTTGCAGATATCAGAACTGTCTGCCCCCATAACTCCTCTCCTCAATGTGTGGATTTTCTTCAGGTACTCTGGCGTCCTCCCACAGACCAAAAAATATGCATTTCTGATTAAGTGGCCACTGCAAATTGCCTTTAGGAATAAGTGAAAGTGTGAATAATTTGTCTCATCCCATAATGTCTGTTGATGGAAAAGAGTGCAAAAGCAACTGAGATAATCCTACAGCTGCATAGTCATCTTGTCAAAACTGTCTTTATACTGCAAGCTGGCAGATTTTATGAACTCCAACAGGACACAAGGGATACTGCAGAAAAATGATTAACTTCAGACCAAACCACAAATTATTGACTTTACTGGCCTAAAGTAAAATACGACAGAAAGCTTGAAAGACTGCAGCACAATTCCATGTAACTGACTCTGTTTTTCTTTTTTAATTTAAATTCTGTGGCTTTCCTGTAATGTCAAACAGGACGATCTCGGTAAATAAGATTATTGTTGAAAACTTCACTTCAGTAATTTAACTTGTAACTCCTGGTGTTTAAGTCACTTCTGTTTTCTGTTTCAACGACATCAGAAACACTTCACCTGTGCAGGTGTGGCCGGTTTTATGACTGCGACATTCTCATCTTCCAGCAGCCTGAAATGTGGGTTTTCACCAGCTGCAAGCTGTAATAACCCAAATTTAACTGGGGAAAAAAGAACATTTAAAACCTATCACAATGTGTAATATTTCTGCGAGATATTAGATTCACTTTTTGAATTCATGCCAAGACAACCGTCTCTAATCAAACAACAGTGACAAAGGGAAATGAGCCACGTTCCACTATGGAGTGTTCAACCCTTTAATACAGATAATTAAAGATACAGCACAACACATATTAGTTCACTTCTCTTACAATAACTCAAAGTAACCTACTTAAACACAACAAATGTAAATCATATTACAGTTAAAACATCTATACAAAGTATTTACAAAACATAAAAGACATATATACACTCTTTAAATATATTATTATATAAAGATTTGTTTAAAACTGGAAGCTGAACAGCTTGAAGAGGGAGTGTTTCACAGAATGAGGAGTGTTGAAAAATCACATATTACTTAAGGATAGGTAGTTTTTTCCGTATTCAGTTGTTGGTTCCTGTGTGTTTGTATGCCAATTTGTGGAACAACAGATTAAAGCATTAAAAAAACCAAAAAAAAAACATTCTCAACAATTGTTGCTAATACATTAAGTGCTACTGAGATAACCGGATTAAACAGGATTTGAAAGCAACATTGCTCGTCCATAAAAGAAATATGGCGAATGGAGTGATTTTCAACTTTGCTCGATGTGGAGTGTTTAAGAGCTTAGAACATCGCCAGGAAAATGAAATATTTACAAAAAGCTGTTTCTATTACTTTGAGGTCAGTTCAGACAACTCTGGATTTAATGTTCACAGAAGCCCTTATGCAAAACATCTTTTTTTTTTTTTTCTTCAAATGACTCAATATTGCTATAAATCCCCCAGAAATGTGTCATCTTTTCAAACTGACATCCTTCAGAGAAAAATGGAAGACCCTGATAGTACCACTCCCACGCCCCTGTGACGATTAAAAGGCAACTATAAATCGTGGATATAGTCACTCTTTCCTCAAGCTGGTAATGCTTCCATGTCTTCTTTTCTTTTTTTTGAGTTTTTACAACAGCAGCAGAGTAAGGAGGAGGAGTGGCAGCAAGGAGCCGTTGGACGTTGCAGCCAGCGTCTGTGTTGCTCCTCCGTTAAAAACCCGAGGAGTCCTTGGAGAGTTTTGCTTCAGCTTACTGGGCGGCAGCGCCTTTAAGTCCTCCAGAGCGCCGTACGCCGCCATGGAGAACTCCGGGTCTCCTGTTGTCAGCAAGTCAAACACACAGGACTGGAAGTACACGTCCTCCACCTGCAGGGTCTCTCTACACTTGGCCGTAGCGCGCTCCACCGTGTAGACCTGGTGTGGGGGCCGCAGAGGGCCCAGCTCTGTGTTTGTGGCCTGCAGGCGGGGCTGCTGGCTCTGGCGGCTCAGCGTGTGCTCCTTGATGAGCTCGTTGCGCGGGCAGCCGTGCAGGCACAGCTGCAGGCCGCCGCTGTCCTCGGAAAAGTCCAGGGTGTCCTCCGGCATGCGGATGGCGAAGGTCAGGTAGCTGCCCACGCGCCTGATGATGATGGAGGTGCCGATGTAGCGGGCCTGGATCTTCACCTGTCGGCCCACTCCGGAGCTGCCGCCTCGCTCCATGATGGTCAGGCTGCTGCTCTCGCCGCCGCTCCGCGTTCCGTCCTGAAAGGCCAGAGGCAGGTCCTCGGTGGTGGCCTGGTACACTTTCTGCTCTGTGCAGCCTTGATATGTCTTGAAGATCACCGTGATCTGAAAATGAGGTTGAAAAGTAAGTCGTTTAATTAACACATTTAAACACCATCACATATTTAATGTGTTTTTTTGGGGGGGAAAGAAAAGGGTTCTGAAAGATATCAAAATAAAATAAAAAAAATGCAATTCTAAGCCACAAGGTGGCAGCAGAAAACAAAGTATTTCCTGGGTGAGTCAGCTGCATTGGTGCAGAAGCCTGATTATTTTATCTTTAAACTTTAAGTGTCTGTGCTTTTTACTCTGATATTATCTTGGCTTGAATATAAAAAAAATTAAATATCTAAAATAGTAAGTTTTACTACTTGAACTGCTTCAAAGATTTTTGGTTAAAAAACTGACTTTCCCCCCAAGTTTAGAAGTAAAAGACAATCCTACTGGGAGTACTGTATTTTATAATTTCCTGTGTGGTAATTGAAAAGGATTCTTACAGCAAAAATACTTGCCTCACAAAATATGACACACAAAGAACCGTACCTCACAACTGCATTGGATTTCAAACAGAACCTGGTTCTAAAGTCCTTTATGCAATATGATTTATTTATTTTTATTTTTTTTTTTTGCTCAGTTGGGTCTTTAAAAAGGACTTATGCTTCATTGAACAAGTTAGGGTAGGTCTATAAGTTACACAAGATGTGTTCATTATGTTTTTTGCAAAAAAAATAAAAATAAAAATAATAATTCTTAGACAATGACATTTTATTCTGCTCAGTTCTCCCTATTTTGAGCTCCTTGCAGAATGAGCTGTTTCAGGGTCTCTTGTCACTTTAAATGCAAGTAAGCTGCTGGTGGCCACACTTTACTTGCACTTTGTACACCTGAAAATCGCTGCAAACATTTGCAATTGTAGTCCCCTGCACAACCATCAAGGTTGGTGAGTCGACAATAACATGCTTATCTTTTCCAGCAGCCATTGTACAGAGGTGAAACTGGCTGAACAAACATGCTCAAATGCCACTTGGGTTGCTAGGCAATTTCTTGGGCTAGGCTGGGGTTGCTAGGTAATGAGGTATTGCCAGCTGTTTGTGACTTCATAATTGGGCAGTTTTATTATTTTTTTAATGGCTCCTTTTCCAGATACCAAAAAAAATTTAATTAAGAAAAATTAAAACACCTGAGTGGCTCTTTTTAAAGCACTTGGACTGTTTCAAGAAGCTGCAGAGACCCAAATGGTAAGATAAAAATGAGCAAAAAGTGTATTTTGCATATTGGATCACCTTTAACACCTGTTTAAAAATTCCCCAGAAAAAACTGTATTAAAAACCACAAAGAGAGAAGTTAGTCCAACCGTTCAAGATGCAACAGAACATTTAAAGGCATAAAAAATAATTCCCCGAATGGTCCGTTTAAAAACCAGATTAAAAACTCCTTTCTGCCAGCCAATTACTCCTTTATTTTTCCAAATTATGCCATATTTACACAAAAAGCACCAAGTTAATTATTTGACCAGAGGGGTGAAAAAACATTTCTGATCGTGGCGGCGGAGGAAAATGTTGGAGTGAGCGTTAATCACTACCATATGACCACCCATGTGTTAAAGGTAGAGCACTCATGCATGTCTGTGATTCAACACCACTGAAAGACCCCTCTCAGACCCCCCACCCCTTCACGAATCTAAAAGAGCTCCAAGACGCAAGGAATGCTTCAGACTAGAGAGGCACAATGCAAAAGTGATTAACTTCACATGTTTGATGCCACTAATGGCAGCGCTGGAGCTGGCATGCTAGCATTTGAAAACCACCCTGCTTGTTTAAGCCTTTACTTTTAAACATGTTGTTATAACAGAGACCGTTTCCAATTTACATGAATTCAAATGACACCAGCTTTGGTTCTCTGAATAGTGCCAAACATTTGCAATTGTAGGGATGTCAACAGATTTTTGAGTAAAAACGTCTGTTTTGTTTCTGGATGTTATAGACCAAAAAGTTTGGACCCTACTAATCCAATCTCCTCCTCACCTTGCTGGTTGCTGTGGCACTGGAGCCCAGGACAACGGCGACGTTGGTCACCTGCACCGACAGGAAGCGGTTGTCGATCAGAGGCCACGCCCCTTCCACTTTGCAGGTCTGAAACTCATCTCGAAAAGTCCGTAGGTGCGGGTCTCCAAATAATCCACAGTGGGCGTACTTCTTCTGCTGACCCGCCGAGCCCGACAAGAGGACCTGGTTCTCGTAGTCGCAGAGCTCCGACACACCTGGCCGAGACGTGCTGGGCACCTTGGCGGAGGAGGTGGGGCCGTCGCTGGAGCAGTTGTGCTGGGAGAATAGCTCCTTAATGCGAAAAACGGCCGAGTGGTAGACCAGGTCGCCCCGGCAACTGCGTGCCTGGCGCCGGGTGCACAGTGCGTAGGCCCGTAAGGCGATGCAGTAGTTCATACCCACAGCCACTTCTTCCTGAACGCCATTGGGAGGTGACGTAGAAGCCACGTAGTCCGCATTGCAACGCTGGATTCGACACTGCTGGCAGTGAGCTGGGAAAACACAAAAAGGATAATTACCAAGAAATACTAATAACCTGTTTTGTCCTGAATAGTGGCTAATGAGTCAGTACGGTGTAAATGTTTGGTTGCTTTTTGGCCTCTCATTTGCACAGTGACGGCGTTTTCGCCAAAGCTTTGACAACAGGCTCCAGAGGGAGGAGACTTTCTAGAAACACAGTGAGAATCATTTCCATGTAAACCAAAAACATTTGGAAACGATGATGTTGGTCAGGTCATCTTGTGTTTGCGCACTGAGGTTTGGTTTTCACCCGCGCACAGCACAACAACAACCATGGCAGACCTCTGCGTCTGCAACTCTTCAGATTATTTGGCATGTTGAAGCAAAAATCTGCTCATTGCGGAATATTGGTATTGTCAGTAAAAGGTCCATAGAGTTACAAAAACATGCCTCAGGTTCTGAAGGTTCACAAAGTTTATCTGCCTCCTACAGGCCTGGCATGCAAACTACATTTTCATGTTTTGCAGGAAGAGCGTTTGTGTTTTTAAACCACTACCATACATTTTCCTTTTCTCTTTTTTTGGATACGCAATGTAAAAGGTTTTTGGAAATGTTAAAATTTCAGATTTTTTTTTTTTTTTTAAATCACACCATGGCTGAACACACTCAGGTCAAGCAAACAGCAACACTGTTTGGTGTGGGAGTTGTTACTAAATGAAGAAATGTTTAAAAATTAGGTCAGGTGATGCACTTTCTTAAAGAAAAAAAAACCACGCATTTTCAAAGGACTAGACTTCACCAAACAATAAAATATGACAGAAAATGTACTGTTTTATCATTTGAGTTTAAAATCCGTTTGTCATAATTCATGCTGGATCTGCACTCTTTTGGAAATGTGATTGTTGCATTTTCTTTTCTGAATATACAGAGACTCTTGCTTTAGTCATGATAACCATTCAGTGGAAATGCTGGAACTAGTTTAAATTGTCAATGCTGTAATGATTTCTTTGCTTTAAAATTATAGTAATAAAATACTTTTGTGGTGACTGCTCCGTCACACACCTAGTGTGACATTATCGCTACTTCTAATATAGATAATTACGTACTGGTCATAGCAGAAGATAAAAGCTGAATGCTGCTAATTAAAGTTCTTTGCAAATATTGCTAAAACTGGTATTGGCAGGTCAGATTTTGACAATAATCAAAGATAAGAAATCCCTCACAAAACTCTAACCATTGCACCTCTGACAATGATAAGTGATTACACTGTAAGCAAATCCTCTGTTGATTCTTCATAAGAAATACTTCTACTAAAAAGTATTTTAAACCTGTAAATGTATACAGCAATCATCTATCTGATATTTACTGATGTCAGGCCTGAGACAACAAAATCCAAACTTCTAAACTCTCATCTTTATTCAGTAAAACCCAAAAATGTGTGAGCTCACAAGCCCCAGAACTCCCACTGTGCTTCAAGTTCACTTAAAGCATATTTCCTTCAACAGAAACAGCTTCACTGCAGAAGGAATCTAACCAAGGTTAGTTGGCCTCGGGGTGTTTGAAGTTGCTTCAGCTGAATGTTTGGTAACTGAAATATATCAAACTAAGCTACGTTGCAGTGCAAGATTGACGGTTTTGGGGCTGCAAAATTTAAACGGATCAAAAGAGGAATACTACAAAGCTCAGCAACTCCGGGTCCCACCTGGAAGTTGGAAAGCAGAGGAAGCACATAAAGTGATATTTAGCAGGAGGAACCCAAATCCAGTCCTTCAGGTTTAGTAATGCCTCACAAACTGATTATTTGTTACCAGGACACAAAGAAATACACTTACTACTTGGAGGAGTAAAAAAAAAAAAAAAAGGGGTGCAAAGATTTATCAGGGTTATTTCAGGTTTATGGTTGTTTTTGGAGGAGATGTCTGTGCTGACTGGGATAGCTGCGAGCTGGAAATATTTCCATTCTGGAACAGAATCAGCCAGAATCTCAAACACATGCATCACTTTTTACTGCGAGGCTCGAGGCAGCTCTGACAGGGTGCACTCCAAGCAGTGCAACAGAATACTCTGTTCACTCCCAAAGCTCCAGCTAATGTTCCAACAGCCCAAAACAAAGACGACAAACTGGACGTGTCGCGTCTGCACGCTTGCTGCCAGAGCGAGCACCAGAACATATTAATGCATTTCACAGTCACTTAAAACCAAGCCTGAATAATTCCGCGGAGCAGAATGAGAGGTCATGTTAAATGCATCCCTCTTCTGAATTCCAGCCTCGCTGCGAGGTCACTGGACTCTGCTGTGACTGACAGTTTTTGACAATCACAGCCTGCACAGCCATTTTCACCCTGCATCTCCCTGAAGGGTCTTTATGCTCTGGCACTTAAATACCTAGCAGAAAGTGTGAAAATCTCATGGGAAGCAAATGTGGGAACAAAAAAAAAAAAAAAACTTGCCAAATAAATTTTTAAACAAATAATTTTTAATTTGATCTCTGTTATATGAAGAGATAAGAGTTTGTTTTAGTCCATCATTATGGCTGTTGCAGATAATTTAAAGACCAGAGAAACTCACTGTTTTCCTGAGACATTGTACTCGAACTACAACATAATGAAAAGAAACAGAAATGTTGAGTTCAAATAAACAGTTATCTAAGCTGTAAACCAGTAAGTGCCATCTTATAAGTTTATGAAAATGTTAGAAAAACACCAATAAACATGCAAAAATACATTTCATAGGCTAAAGGATGACTACTTCAAATGCATATGGTTTAACTTTTTTAAAAAATCATTTTAAATAAGTATCTGACAATGATGATAATCAACTCTCTCACCTCTAAATGATCTGCTTAATCAATTCATCATTACTCATTCTTGCTCAACACAAACCAGAGCTTAGAGCACTTAAAAATGGTGTTTTATAACAAGTGTAGCTGAAAAACTAAACAATAATCTGAAAGCCGATTAGGGATAAGTACATTTTAATTATCTTCAAATAAGAACCACTGTTTACACTATCCTTAACATAATATCAAGTAATGCTACATCCCCATTTTCGCACAAAAAAAACAAGCAAGTTTCGTCAAATTATTACGAATGACAAAATTAGTCTGAAATAGAAAGAGGTGGTGATCGGAATCAAGGCGCAGAATGGTGTTATAAAATTAAGAGTTTCAAAACTGCAAATGAGTTTTGTGTGATACGCTTTCTACATCTGCAGTGCTTTTAATGGGATGCCAGTGCAAATGCTGGAGTGGAAGGAGTTTCCCCTGACTAATGCAGCAATGCCCCTCCCCCACAAGTTGCTGCAAAAAATACCAGTCAGCTGGCTCAAAGAAGGCAAAGAACACTCTTCACTCTCAGAAAACATCAACATATTTCTGATTGCAACAAACAGTGTGGGAGCTACAGGAGCACCACTCTTATCAAATCAATGCTATTTGCACTTTGCAAAATGAGTAGAACATGAATATTAAGCAAGTGACTGGATGCTCTACCTGAGCAGATAGCCTGACTAATTCTTACCTTTTAACACTCCAACAAAACAGCAAAAGTTAAAAACCAGCAGAAGCAAACACATTTTTTTAATATATATTTTTTATACATTCTCTGCCAACATCTGTGTTTGAACATAAAAATAAGAATTATTAAATCTTAGAGAAAAGCTCAATATATCTGTTATACTTAATGTCTACTTACAGCATTGGGAACAATTGTTCACTTTAGAAATAAAATAATTACATACCACGATACTCATGTACCTGACTAAGTATTACATAAAAATCTCATAAATGTTGTTATAGTTGCGGCAAAATTTAAACTCTACTGCAGCAACCAACCAGTGGTAAAGCGAAAACGTAAATAAATAAAAATATGAATTGCGGTTCTAATATTATTATTTTTTTTTATGTCTGACATCTTTCTTTATTGTGAGATTTTTTGTCGCGTTCAGGCAATCTCCATCTACATCAAGATTATACTCTCTTATCTGGAATGTTAATAAAGGTATTTTGAATCTAAAGAAGAAAAACAGTTTTGTTCTTGTGTTTTTCCACCTGTAACATTGCAAGAGCTTTAAAAATAACAGCGTGGCAGTGATTGCTAAGCATTTAATTTGGTTTTCAAGAAAACTGAGGGGAGGAAACTATCTCAATCCAAACAAAGAGGGAATCGGATATTTTAAACTTCAAGCGGAGATTGAGTAGCGTCCGTTCAGAGGCCAGAAAGTTCTCAAGCATGGTGGCTAACAAAGTTAATAAATGACGAATTAATACGTAAAATAACAGGCTTAGCTTTCACAACAACTAATAACAGGCGATAGGTAGAAGAGTTACAGCTGTGCTTTATATGATAAGAGATTGAAGCTGATAAGCAGCACGGCGGTGGTTTAAAAACACAAAGTTCCTTGGTTTTCTCTTTAAGTTTCCTGCGCCTGTTGCTAGTGAGCTATGCTAGCTGGAAGCTAACCCGCAACTTGATAAAAAGGAATAAAAATAAAGAAAAACAACAAACTAGCGTCGGCCGGGAAGGAGGGTGACTGTTTGGCTGTTAGAAGCACATCGTTTGTTGTTGTGTGGCGTGAAAACAGTAATACGTAGTAATAAGAGTGATGATGGATAACTCGTGCTGCTCGGCTAACATAGCGGACCGGAGGTTGGGACGCCGCAGCAACGGAACATTTGTTACTTTGTCTCCGGAGCAGCCGCGGACCGGGAAACTTTTTCAACAACAAGTTAGAGACGACATTATAAAACTTTACGGCGAAGACAAAGCGTTCACAGCGAACAAAAATGTCCAGACTCGACACCGGGGGAGGAGGAAGAAAAGTTAACTTTCCCATCGCCACCTCCATTCCGGGGACACAAGCTTCGCATGCAGCACGGCAGTGGGGGAGCACGGATTGGAAAGGAAGAAAGGAGGGGAAAAGAAAGCTCCACTTACCTGGCCGAAACAGCAGAGCAAGTAAAACCATCGTGAAGGCTAAACAGTACCAAAGCTGCCGCTTAGCCGTGATTTGAGGTCCGCTTCTCCCCATGCCAATCCATTCAGTTAGAATGGAGTTCCTCGACTGCTTCTCATCGACGCTGCGGCTGCGGGAAATCAGACAAAAATTCGTCTTCCTTCCCAAGCGCTGTCATTCAAAAAGGGGCCCCTGTCTTTAGGGCGGCTCTACGAGGGAGGGGTCTGAAGCGTAGACGGGGCCCAGAGGTGATTGCTGGCCAATGAAAGACTAATTATTCGCTAACCACTTGATATTTACATGCAGTAATTACTGGGGGGTGAAGACATTGGAAAAGTGGTTTGAACTACAGTGAGGAGGACGGTGTGAAATTATAATTGCTTCGAATTAAATGTAATCAATTCTGATGGTGATAGATGTTACACAGCTTCATTTTATTTGTACATATGCCACACATATACTAAACATAATATCTTACGTGTGGTAGAGCATGCTCTTTGGATTTTTATTTTTTTTTTTATTAGATTTTCCTGGAGGCTGAAAAATTGGGTCTGCTGCTGAGCAAAAGGGGGTGTGAATCACTTTAACCTACTTAACAATCTTTATTAAAGTGTCATTTCATGAACCATTAAACCCCTGTTAACTTTGTAGTTACTACACTTTTCTCAAGCAGCCACACATTCTGCTTATGCCTTGAGCTGGCTCTGTTCTCAGGTGACATTTTTTATATTTCCCACATGATGACTTAAGACTCGTTTCTTTGGCTCGCCCTCCCAAACCCTCCCACCAAAAACCAATGTGAGTTTTAAGCATCAGCAGGATTTTGTCACCTGTTGTTTTCTCACACCACACTCTCAGCTTAAATTTTGGGGTTGGACTGCCAGTTGTGAATGCGAAATACCAAACATAGCTGTCTTAGTTTAGATTAGGGAACCAGAGTAAAGTCTCTACCCGAAGATTTTCTCACTGTAAATATCGGCACACTATGAAATTTTCCATTACTTTTCCAGTTAGCAGCTTGTATGTTACTCTTTCCCTACGTGGCCAACTTTCCATCTTCCTCACTCCTTCAGCGACACTCTGTCTTTCATTTGCACAGCTGCTGTGAGGCTGAACCATCTGTGAGGCACACAAACCCACCAGATTTCAGTCTTTTTTCTTTTTGTTTTTGCTTGAGATGCATTGTGGGTCTTTTTGAGCCATTCAAGCAAAAAGAACCAAAAAAAAGAAACGACCTGCAAGCCAATTACTGCATAAACCTATTCACTTGACTTAAACTTTGTCAAATATCTGTTGCTTGAATCTGGAGCTCATGATTTGTTTGGGTGCAGCCAGGCCATTTGGATCGTAGTTTTAGGTCGTCTTCTGTGCCTTCGCCCGGATTACATGAGAGAGAAGTGAACCCAGACGGTTACTGGATCACTGGGTTTTCTGTACACATGCAGGAGTCTCCTTCAGCCATACATTTGTGAGATTCAGGTGGCTCGACAGACCTGTGAAAGGTCCTTACAAGCTTATGTTGGAGTGGGTCCAATAATGTCCAGCAGGTATAGACGGGGTGAACAAATGTCTTATTAAAGTTACATGTTGCTATATTTAGAAAATTCTCAGGACATTTCTGAGATTAGTTCTGTTAAAACATTTGAAAACTTACCTGCCGCACATGGAGTTTCTTACATCGTCATTTTCACAAAAATACAGAATAGTTGAATTCAGAGGTTAGTGTTAGCCATTAGTCTGAGAGGAGCTGCTCTGCTGCTCTAAAACAAAACTACTCTCAGGCACATCAAGTTTGGTTTATACAACATTTCAAGAACCTTTATTTCTCTATTTCCAGTGAAAGGTTATTAGAACAGAAGACTGAGGTGGGAGGTGTTGCACTACTAATGATCTTCTTCAGGGTTTCCTGTAGAAGGGTTCAGGAAGAAGCCTGAACCCTTCTTCCTGTGTATACCTTTGTGTATATTTTTAAAAATATGTCTTGAAATTAACATTTGGTCAATGGCTTTGTTATAGTCAGGACCACACAACACAGAACCAAACCAAAACTGAGACTTTAGAGGTAAGATAAAGTCAAAGATCGAAACCAATGTGACACAATTTTCAAGAACATTGGTGTGATTATATACCGATGTAGTCACTGCTGCAAAAAGTAAAAGAAATTCTGAATTTTTCAAATTGTCCGAGTTGAAAATTTGCATTTGAGTGGAGCTCCAAGTACAATCTAAGTTGTTGGACAAAGGAAAATAAATGGACTCGACTAGTCTTGAGAATAAAATGTCAAGACAAGACCAGAATGACTGATTTAGTTGAAACTGGAACATGTTTCTAACCAGGACATTAGAAATATGGAGTAAAAAGCCAAAAAATATGTTATCCATGTTCATTTGCAGGTAGATACATTAGTGATACACCACCTCCTACCTTCATTACATGCATAGTCAACGGTTTCTCTGCAAATGACATGGTGACAGTTTATGAACTTCTGAGACGTTTTTTTTAATTTTATTTTATTTTTTTTAGAATAGTTTTAAAATCGAACAAGATACTTTTATCATTTCCCTCTCAGACTATATCTGAACTTCAGCATCCGAATTCAGCTACTCCAGATTTATATTAAATGAAAACGCCATTCTTTGCTCTTAGCCTGTTAGCAACAACCTCACTTCAAAAATCTTTCTCTTCTATGGCCGGCCTCAGACTGGACCTGCTTTATCAATCTTAACCCGCTCCCTAAGGGTTCTACCTTACTCTGTTTATTCAGCTAATTTTGAGGCTTGCTTACTTTGCTCTGCTTTGAGGTTTATTTTCACCCCCGCCCCTCTCCTCCTAAAAGGTATAAGGTCATAATTTTCTCAGTGATTGCCTGTGGACAGAGCACTAACACAGATTTGTGTTGTTGCGCAGCAAATAAAAACTTATTTTCTCACCTGCTATCATGTGTGTCTTCAAAACCACAATGGGACATTTTCTGGGAAAGAAAGCACATTGTGTACCTGAGTTTATGATTAGAAATAAATACCTCTGGGTAAATAAAACAAGTTAAACATGTGTTACATAAAAAAAAAATGAAGGCAAAATATTTAAGGCTGTAGTTTTTACTCAATAAGCTGCTTTTTACTGAACAAGCTGATGTTCCACACTGCAGCACCAATGGCCACTGAAGCAAACAGTGAATTGATCCAGGTGGATGGTAAGGATGAATTCAGCACATGAAAGGAGCCGCCTGTCAAGCTTGATGTGTGGAGAAAGAGGTCTTTCTTCTTTTCTTTCCTTATGAGCGGATTGCATTGCATGCCAGCCTATATGTAGTATCACTAAAGCTAAAACAAGTGGGAAGGAGAGCAAGAGCAGGTGGATGGTTATTAGATTTAAAAAAAAAAAAAGTAATAATAATAATAATAATAAAAGTGGTTTGGTCTCTTAATCTGCGGTCTGGAAAGACTAGAAAAACTAAAAGGACAGGTTCTTCTCAAAGAAGAAGGAAGGCTTGGGCAAACACTAGATATGTTTGAAGTAGAAAGGAGCTAAAAGTAACACCAGATTGTTAAAAGTCGGGACGTGGAGAACGCCAACCATAGCCAAAGGAGAGCAGAGAAGAAAGAATGGTGGGGATGGGGGGAAGGGAGGTGGAAAAGAGAGAGAGAGAGAGAAAAAGAAGGGAGTGAGGGATTAGGTTTCCTCTGACAGTGTGTCTGGGCAACTCCACATGTTCCTCATTAAGGTCCTCACACTGTGGGACCAGCTCCACACCAGGATGCTTGTTTTTGTTATTAGGCTCAACTTGCTGTGGTCTTGTGGAAGTCCCCAAAAATGAGACCATAACAGAACCGTCTTAATAGCTCGCTGTCTACAGAAATGAAAGGAAAATATAAGAAAAAAAAAAAAAAACAAATGACTGAGCTGATCTCTCACTGTGACAAGTGTTCACCCCAACTTTTACTCCCAACTTTTACTCCCTTAAAAAATAAAATAAAATCATGTGTTGGGTGACAGGCAAACATGGTAACCTTAAGATGGTTTCATTTTTATCCTGGGAATGTATTGTTTGAAATGAATAGCAATACGGTACAGGAGTAGGAAGCTACTAATGTTCCATTCCTCTGATTTTCCTTTAATTTCACGGCCATCTAGATTTGTCAACTGAGACACGTATCATGTTTCTGCCAGCGGCTGATAGCATCAGCGATTGGAATCAGGGAGTAGCATGCTCCCTCTGTGGCCTCTGCAAGCACCACGCTGCAGCGATGTAAGAAACACACTTATTGAATTTTACACAGGAACCAGAGCAAATTGGCTGTTTTTGCTCTCTTTTTTTTTTTGTTTGTTTTGTTTTGTTTGGTTTTGTTTTGCTTGTTGTTTTAGGGCCCCTGTCTGAAATGAAGCGGCTTATGGCGCAGAATAAGACAGAGATCTAGAAACAGGAGTGTGCCTGGTTAAGGCCGCTCGCTGTGACAGGGGATCTGTTATCTGTGCAGAGATAAGGGAAACTGTGGTGTGAGTGTATATGAGGCAGAGCTGATAGCATCTTCACTCAAGGATCCCACTTACGGCTCTGTGATTGATAGCTGACAGCACACACTAGGATGCTTTTAGAGTGTTTTTGTAGGTAAACCAAGGCAAGTATCGGGACGCAGGCATCTGTTAACTGTGTACTTTTGGATCTCTTGTCCTTGGTTAAACACATGCTTGTCATCTTCATAGAGAGTGTTTGGCATTCCTGAATGTAAGCAAAAATCTGATGAATCTTTATATGTAACTTCAAGATAACTTCACTAGTGACAGTCTTTTTTTATTCTTTTTCCCCCCCCCCCACAAAAGACAAATGTTGCCAGGGCTTCATGCCCCATGCTCACGAATAGACAGTCCACTGACAGGTAACCCCAGCGCTGAGGTCAGAGGGTCATCCCCCCCTGATGAGGGATGATGAGTAAAATAAATGGAGAGCAGCATACAGAGCGACTTCTGATGTCCTCAGCCTAAAGGGAGAGAGTTCAGGGCCATTTGACCTCTGACCCACACCCTGCTTACATGATTGTGAATGCGTATGCGTGTGTATGGGAGAGTGTGTTTAGGGTCGAAGATCTCCACCATCTCAGGTTTTCCTCATTATTATTCTACTGTGTTTTCCTTTCCTGTTTCTTCAGCAAGCAGGAAAACACTTCAAGGTGGTTTCGACAAGCAGCCCATCAGGCGTATTCCAAAACACAACTTTGTTTGAACAAGTCTTGTCTCTCTCCTGTCAGCTCTCCTCACCGTCAGAATTCAAGATGCTTGCATGCCTCTGAACATGTCGGCTCTGCACCCATTTACTGACTGTTAGAGTTAATGTAAAAAAAAAAAATCTGAACATATTTATCCCTGGTGTTTCAAAGCAGCTATTAATCCCTCATATGTATTGTATAAATATAATTGGGTTTAAGTGGCTCTGTGCATTTTATATAAGTTAAGTCAGTGGTGTTTTGCTGTTAAATGTTAGGTACCAATCATTTTGCCAATCCTCTTTGGTATTTTTGCAGTTTTGTTGATTCGTATATGAAAATGGAGATGTTTGCCAATGGGTCGATAAGCCAGTTTGCAGCCTGCCGATGTTCATTTTCTATCCATAAACAAACCCTTTCATGCCCATACACTTTAACCACAACACAATTTATATGTTTGTTGTTGTCAAGTATTTTCATGAATTATGGAAATGTAAGGCCACTGTAGTAATAGGTAAACTGAATTAAGCTCTATTTTCATATCAATTTAATTCAAACCAAAAAACAAAACAAAAAAACTGAGTGGCCTCCTGTTTGTGGATACCATTAGACTCATATAACTATATTTTCTCACAGCAGACAATGATCACATATTTTTTAAAAAAATTGCTTAAGTTATTTTTTTCTAAAAACACGTTTTAGGGTAATACTCCTCCTGGTGAGGTCTGATAATACATCGTCGGATATGAAACGTCCAGCAGCAGATGGCCACATTTCCTACCTAAAATAGTTACTTTTGACCAAAACTGCAAAGTCATTTTGTCATACTCAGTTATTTCAGGTAAAGGAGGAAAATGATCAGCACCCCTAGTTCGCTTCCGCCCAATTGACAGTTGTATCCATATGCTCCTGAGCAACCAACAAGACGAAGCAGGTACAGCGGACCACCACCTGTCCATGGATTATTCTGATGAATATGGCTCCACATTATTTGTGGAAAATGTTCCCACTTGCAGATTTTTCTTCTGGAGCTTAGTACTGGAAAGAAAATGCAGCTTGATAAGCTGTGACCAAGGTGCAATGCTGCTTGACATGCAACTGGCTAGCATTTGCAAAGCAGTCAATCCAGGAGAGTCTCTAATATTCCTTGCCGCTGATTGGCTCTATTCCCAAAAGTGGAGATTAGCAAGACCATGGACTTTAGTTTCTTCTCTCTCCTTCTCTGCCGTCTTTCTCATTAGTACTGCATTCCTCTCATTCATATAGAACAACAGGCTGGATTGCTTCCTGTCTCATTCTGGGCAGCTTTCTGCTCCAAATGCGCCCTGGTTGCAGTTCCATGATTTGAAATAAGAAGTTTGGTTCGATTTAAAAATTCAGTTGCAGTGTCAGTGTGAATGAAACCAAATGGAGGTGTGAAAATGTTCAGCATTTCTCACCCAATTAAACAAAAATATCTTGGACTGTCGAGGCGAGAAAGCACCAGAGAACCGCAGTGACAGTGACCGAACCGCGGTTAGAGAAGAGTGGCGTCTTGGGAGTCACCATGTTTCCATGGCAACTATTGTTTAAAGGCTTTTGCACACATTTATTTATTTTTTTTTTTATATCAGGAGTGCCAATTAGAGTGGATGGTGCTGTAAGTCTCTTTACAATTACAACTCTATATTTGCTTTTGATTTAACAAAAGAATAAGCAGTTTGCTTATTCTGCAATGAGTTAATGTGCATAAAAATTTATTTTGCCCCTGTGGTTCTTATTTTTCCATAAACACCCCTCTGCACATTCAGTGCATTGACTTCTATACCCAAATCTTATGCTAGAGTTGTGTCAAAGCCCTCCTTTAGTCAGCAACAGTTGGTCTCCTATTGTTTTTACCCTTCCCCCCCTGGACAACTGTCCTGAACCAGGAATAGATGGGTGCCAGTGTCAGAGACAAGTGTAAGTATGACCGTATTTTTATGACCATATTTTTTTTTGTAATAGCACATTATCACTCAAAATTCTGACCTTTTCCACATGTAAAACCAATATGAGGTTGGAGGAAAGTGAAGACATTCAATTTACTGGTGTAGTGTATCCTGAGCAAAACTCAGCGAGGTGCTGGAAAAGTCATTCTGTCTGTTTCCAGTCCGCTTTCCATCGCAGCAGATGTTTCCCACATTCTCAGCACACGAGCCGCTCCTCTTATTGTGATACAGAGTCATGCGTATTGGACTTCAGCCCAAACACAGCAGTCTTATCAAAACTTTGTCACGTCATAAAGCATATCAAATTCACTGCAGACGCAGATTATGTACCCCAACAATGGCAATGAATGGCCTTTTTATATTAAGACATTATTGCTCTATACCACAGAATTATCTCCAAATCTTAATTGGCAGCCTCAGGTGAGAAGCAATCTGGAAACATTATGACTCATACCAGTGAGAAGCACAAAAAAAAAAAAAAAACAGAAAGAAGAAGCTTACCTTGGATAAGTTTCTGAGCTGTAGGGACTTTTCTGACAAGCGCTCGAAATGGCAGCCACCCTTTAACCCTCGCTCCCCCTACAACTTCAGCTGGCCAACTAACAACCCGGGCAACTAGCAGGGGCAGATAGCCTTTTGGAATCGAGGCATATGACAACAGCTGTCCATTTCACGATTCGGCACTTTGATTAGAGTTAGATGATAGTGAGCTATGTGGCCTGATTCCTAAATATCTGGGCAGGGCATTTCTGAGAAGAGAAAGCAAAGTGAGAGCATCTAATGAAAAAAAAAAAGAAACACTAAAGCACAATCACATGCTGTCAAAACCACAAAACCCTTTCTTTAATACAGTTACACCATCTTGCAGAAGTATTCCTACCTCTTCAACTTCATCAAAGCATAATTCAAGTGTTTATTGTGGTTGTGTGGGAATGAGCGACGCAACGTGGCACATAACGGTGAAGTGGGTTGATGAGGACAAATGCTTATCGGATACTTTTCGAAAATAAAAATCTAAAAACGGCTTGTCAGCTATATCAATTCTCAAACAAATACTTTTCATTGCATTTTAATCCAACTGGAGGTTTTCCTGTATGCCGGCGTTGCATATTGAGTGACTAAATGTTTTGTCCATCATTGTGCAGAACAGCTAAAACAGTTGAAGAAAATCTGCTAAAATAGCTGGATTGAGAACATCTGTCACTGTTGTGTCTTGTGACCGATTCAGAATTTCAAAATAAGCCTGAACCTTCGCTGGACCAATCTAACAATTGCAACTATTATGCACTTTTTGTTGCCATCTGTGTATATCACAAAATCCCATTAAAACAGAATTAGGTTTGTCTGTAAATACACAAAAATAAAACATTTCTCTTACTTTTGGAAGGAATATGTAGAATTGCAAAATTCAAAGACATTGGCTGCCCTTAAATCAAACACACAGAACTAAAAAAAACAACAACAACAACAAAAACCCAACTATTCTCTTAGATGACAAAGGCGAAACAACTTCTGGACCTGTGCTGGCTCAGTTTTGTCCTCTACAAAATCCACGGCTTAAAACCCACATCCGGTTTCCCTCAAATCTTCCATCTCCTTTGGCTCTGCTTTTGGTATTTGAACACCTGAGAAACTGCAGCGAGTGCTTGGAAACAATCAACAAAACAGAATACAGTCACAGCTTCATCTGCATCCAACTCTTTCATGTGGCATCACTGTTAAAACATGATATGTGCAGAATTTGCAAACAAGAGGGATCATGCCCCTTAATGTCTGCTCGGGTTATCAGTTCGCTTCTGCAAACAGGCCGGGGTAGAAAGCGAATGTGATTTGCCATGTCGTCTTACTGTGCTTGCTTCAGGATATGAGCATGCATTCCCCGTGATTTATAGACATGGAGCCGTCAGCCACAAAGCCCCAGGCTGAAGCAGACAGAGGGAGTTAGCAAAACAACAGCACTTAATTCAAGTTTGACTAAGTTTTGTGCAGAACTTCCATACGGACCGTTTTATCGAGCCTCTCAGATGAAATTACTTGTTTTGTTGTTGTTTATTTGTTACCCCAGCTGTAAACTGTATTATGCAAGCTCACAAATTTCACATTGGCAAAGGTGAAAGAAAAAACAACAACAAACAAAAACATAATATCTGCCTCTGCCTACTTTACGTAATAACTCTTCCGTGCTGCCTTCTGCTTCGCCCCAAACGGCACGGATATTTGTCTTTGTGAATTTTCCCTGGGAAAAAATGTGTCGGAAACAGATGTGATTTTCCAATAAGTGATTTTTAATCCGGCATGCTTTTTTTTTTTTTTTTTAAAGTTGTGAACTTGTGAAATCCCTCATTGTCTGCACAAGATTCTTGCTGTGCTGTTCTTTCCTCACTCCCAGAGCCTGCTCGATCCAATCTTTTTAGGCTGGCAGCTGTTCACACAGACAGCTGCGCTGGCCATTCATTGCAGCAGAGGGGCAATTAAAAAAAATAATAAAAAAAATAAAGCCAGTCTTGTGTTTTAGTTTATCCACCACTATTCCAGCACATAATCCTCTCTCTCATGCATCAATAATCTTCTATGTAGACACATGCCAAGTCTTTCAAAAGCATCCATACGTGTTCGTAAACAGTCGAATTAAGAATGAGAAGGACAAATCTTTTCTTTTTATTTATTTATTTATTATTTTTTTGAGTTGATAAGGACCCCAAATAACAGAGACACGGCAAGGATAGATTTGAGGCATTATTGAGGCCAGGGCCAAGAGGAGCCATGTAATCTCCCAGACTTACTGGTCCACAGATTTTTTCCATATCTTCTTCACTGGAGGTATGTGGCCACACAAAGTCTGACTGGCGTCGCTGTGGCATTCAGCACAGGGTTAAATCGAGCCGAGGCCACGCTTTGTGCCACGGGCGCCGATGCATTCTTATACGTCCGTACGCACGTAAAAAGCAGGCATTCATTCGACAGCTCGCATACCCACTTGTGCTTCTGTCTCCCAAAACGTGCGCACAAACACCCGGCGTTTCGGGCCTCCAGCTGTTCCCTCCTCTCACAGCACACAGCAGGTGTGAGGTGTAGCTGGACGGTAAAAGCCGGGCGATGCGCGGTCTGCAGAAGAGCTCTTCTATTGTTCGTAACGTGGGTGCACTTTTGGAATTGCTTTGGAAAATTATATGGGATTAAGCTTTTGGCTGCACACTTCAGCTTTTGATCCGCTGTAGCTCATACAGTTGTTATTTAGGGAATATGATTAAATTAGATTCGACAGGTGCTACAAATCCCATTTCTGTTGGTTGTAGTTTTTATGTAAACTTTCGCAACTTTTTCACTCTTTGAATGACTGGAGTTGCATGCAGGGTTCACATCTCATCGCTGTTTCACAAAGTTCAGTACAAAGACAAAGGTAGACTGAGTAAATGCAACTTGCAGTTTTCAAAATCATTTACGATAGAGAAGTGATCCAAATTGACCATAGGCAATGTGAAAAAGTAACAGCTCCTTTTAATAAGTGATTGAGAAACCCTATAGGAGGAAAGAACTGCCAACAAGCATATGTCATGAATGCCAACGAGTCTTTTAAATTGCTGTGATTTTTAAAAATGCACCTATATTTTTAGTTTGAGTTTCTTAACCAAACCTGACTGCTTAGGTATTTTATTAATAAATGATTATATTTTGGGAAGACGTTGAGTGTTTATTCTGTATAATTCCTGTTTGCTGGGGGAACATCAGTGCCCAATCTTATTCCTTTATCTATTGTTCTACCTCACCAGACAGTTGTTTATAACAAAATAAAACTATTTGACTTTTATGTGCTAATAATCAGGTGGTGCCTGAACTTGGTAATTTTCAGATATAAACTTTGTTAATGATTGCATGGGGCACTTATTGTTGGTCGTTCTTAGCCAAATCAAACTTATTATTGGTACAATAACATGCAGGTTTGTCAGACAAATGTCCTGTTTCACATCCTCAAAGTAACAAACTGATTTTCCCTTAGTATTTTCTGGTGAAATCAGAACACCCATCCTTAAAGGGTGGGAGTTTTCTTTTTCCACACGTTAGTAGTTTCACCATAATGAATAATAATAATAATAATAATAATAATAATAATAATAATAATAAAAAACAACTAAAACCACTGATCATCATATCAGTTTCAGCAAAGTGATTGGTTTTCAACTGCTTAAAAAAATCTGGGGGGGGG
>NW_015113430.1:278869-283637 GCF_001443285.1 Poecilia latipinna | reverse complement strand
ATAATAATAATAATAATAATAATAATAATAATAATAATAAAAAACAACTAAAACCACTGATCATCATATCAGTTTCAGCAAAGTGATTGGTTTTCAACTGCTTAAAAAAATCTGGGGGGGGGGGGCCAAAACCAATACATCTATGGAGCATAAGCAGTATCTCAAAGTCTTGAACGTAAAAATAATGGATGAGTCCTCCACTCATTCTAAATCTTACCAGACCCCCTGCCAGACACAAAATCCACCTGATTTATTTTCACTGGATGGTGAAGAGAGACAGAGTCACACAGACAGAGCATCCGGACAGGAAATGGGAAGCTGCAACAGCTGTGGAGCAAATAGTTTCAAACAACCTAATTCCTATGTTGTTGGAAGACAGGAAGTGTTGACCGTATGATGTGGCGATTTTTGACTTCCCTTGGAGTCATGTCTAATTAGTCCTGGATGTAAAGGGGTCCACCATCTTCCCTGGCTATACACATGCTCAATAACACACTGCCTGCCACATGTCTAAGGCAGCACTTGAAAGTACACTGGAGAGGATACTTTTCAGCTATCAGCCACAAATCCTTAGGTGGAAAAGAGGATTCACTCTCTTTTTGTTTTGTTCCACTCCACCGTTTCATCCTCCCTCATCATCCCCCTACTCCTCATTTCTATGTTTTGGTTTTTCTTCTTTTTTTTCTTGTTCTTGAGATGTATGGAGTAATACTTGAGAAGGTCCTAAATGCTTTTGCAACTGCCTGGGCTCACGTACTGGGAAAAGTCAGGGCAGGGGCCATGGAGCTTCAAAGCTGGCTTGATCATTCCTCAACCTCCCTCTGCTGATGGAGAGAAGAAGAAGAAGAAGAAGAAGAAGAAGAAGAAGAAGAAGAAGAAGAAGAAGAATGGGGGAGGGGTGATGCAAACAGATGGACAAACAAAACCCGGGGAAGTCAAAACTGAAGCAGATGTGGGGAAAGCAGCAGACAGATGGGCAGGTAAAGAACGTCAGAAGAAGAAAAGAAAAAAAACAAACATTCACATCTCTTCATTCGCTCGCTCTACTCAAACACCTGGGAGTATTTGCTCAGTGACAGCCGAGGCATTGGCACAAGGGATAAAAAAAAAAAAAAATCAAGAAAAGTACAAAAAAAAGAGGGGAAAAAAAGACTTCAATGACATCACAGAGTATTAGACTGGGGGTGGGTCTAATGAGCCCGTTTTGGCCTGGTCGGTAGGAAAGTACAGGAAACTGAAGCAGAGGCAATTTGAGAAGCCGAGGCCTCCGTCTGCAGCTGTGCGCTCGCTTTTCCTCGTCCAGCTGCACAGCTGCACTGCTGAAAATGCTGCAAGTATTTACCCATGACCTCTACTCTACTTCTTAGTCAGCGGCATGTTTATTTGACGCGTACATGAAAAGGCAAATAATTCAGAAATTCGCTAAATGCATCACCGCCGTTACAAAAAACCCCCAAAAAAAACCCGCCAACCTGGGGCAGATATTGTTTTAAGCCTCGACTCCTATAAAGTCGTGGGGCCTGTAACAAAGTTGTTGCAGTGAAGTGACATGGTCAGGACTCAACAAACGATTCACAGAACTAGTCTTATTGCATCTGCGGGGGAGTGTGTGTGCTATTGTGTTAAAGACAGATGATTTATCCCCCAGCATTCTTCTGCTGCCAGATTGCAAACAGCTTTCTCCTTTGAAAGGCTGTGCAGCGGCGCAGCATCACAGTGCAGCAATTATTTTAGCAGACGCCTCAATTACAACCCACTGATACCCTTAAAGTCAGAGAGGTGCTCAGGAATGCTCCTGTCTGTGGGGCGACCGCTTAGCGTCAGCGCACGGTACCATCAGCTCCTGGTTCCCCACGGAGAGATGAGTTGGAGGGATGGCGGGGGGCGGGGGGGCTGTGTGTTTGCAGATCCAACCCGAGGAGGAGGAGGAGGAGGAGGAGAGAGAGGGAGGAAGTGAGGCGGAGGAGGCGAGGGGTTTGGGTAATATGTGGCACCACTCTGGGAGCTGAGCCCTCCGCCACGGCACTTTTGTTGCCAGATCACATCCAGATGTGGCAAGTGTGTCCAAACAGGAATGGCTGTGTGAAGGCAATTTTCAGCAATTTGTCAGACTTTAGAGAAGCCCCCACCTCGCTCCACCCACCTATACCCTCCGCCGCCCGCCCCCTCCGTCTTACCCGTGTCTCCTGAAAGACATATACAAACGTTGGAGGAGCAGGGCAATCATTGCAGACAGGCTCCCACGAAGGCTGCTGCACATTGTGCCTCCAGCGCAGTCGTGATGAGAGATATACAGTACAGACTGAGGAGAAAAAAAGGGGGCAAGACGGGGCTTGTAGCACTGACAAATAACCACCCACCTAACTTTCATGCATAAGCTTTCCTGGCTCTTCTGATCAATTTTTTTTTTTTTTTTTTTATTTACCATGGATGCCTTTGCTCTTTCCTTGTAGAGTCCAAATCCCTGACAACATTCACTCACCATAATCCATCATCCTTACTCTCCAAGGATAACCAAAGCAAAGTTGGGGATGAGTTGAGGAAAGGCAGTTAATCTCGCTGCAGACACGTCGTGTGGTGCAGGTTCACCATCAAGGTTTTGCACGAAATTGAGACCATCCTTTTTTTTTTTTTTTTTTTCTTTTGGAGGTGCAGTTCAGTGCAGAACAAGTCTCTGCAGTGTGTTTTATTCAGATTTTATTTGAAATCCAACTTAGTTCATTGGTGTGATGTAGAAGGAAAATGATGATGGAATGACAAAAATCTTTTTTTCTGTAAGGAATATGAAAGCTGCGTCATTAATTTGTATTTGCTGGTTTATTTTTGTACTGATCACGTCCATTTTCTTGCCCTTCAAACAAACTAAGAGAGCACTGTATTGCTAACAATCATCCTAAGAACAGATGCTCCACCTGGGCTTGGGGATTCCTGCAGATTGACTGCTTGTCTGATTAATGTTCTACTTAATTGGTCCTGTCAGCCTAGATGGAAAGACGTGTCCCGTTAGGCTTGCGGCTGTGACAAACCGTTTCCATTTTCAGGTGACAGTTTGGACATCACGTATTAAGATGTTGACAGAATGGAATATTGTTTAGCAGTGCTTTAAACTGTTAAACTGTATGTTCCTTTATGATGCTGCTGTGATTTCTGAGGCTTATGCAGAACAGTTGCATGTATTCTGAGATTACATTACACACAGATGAACAGTATTTAGTCATTAGGTGGCAGATGAGTTCTCAGTGTTCCCAGAGTAAAAAGGTTTGGGTTCAACTGCAAGCCAGTGTTTCTTTAAAAAGAATAATGTTTTCAGTTTCTTCCACTTCAGGATTAAACGCTGCTTTTTGTTGGTCTATCATACGAAATCCAACTAAAACACATTGATTCTAGTGCTTGCAATGTGAGAAGATGTGCAACTTTCAAGGAATATAAATACTTTTGCATGGCTCTGTACACCTCCTTGATTCTACCTACTTTGTAAGGCTATTTCTTACCAGCAATAGAGCATTATTATTTATTTATTTATTTATTTTTACATCAACAGAAGCTCCAAAGATGGAGCTCAATCCCCCTTTGCTTCCTCCATTCTCATTCTTCACAAACTGCATAAACTTCTAGAGTGAAAACCCAAAAAGCCCTGGAGTCCTGCTCCGTTATCTTTGCCCCTTTTCGACATCCGCCGTTGCCCTTCACATGTAACTGCATGTGAGCAGGTCAGACTGCTGACATGCACAAAGAACTATGCCCTGATGTACGTCTAACAGCCGCACAAGATCTGGGTCATGAAGTATAAGAAACAGACAAACAGTGAGCAAAAAAAAAATAAAAATAAAAATAAAAGAAAGCACTGATAACGATTAGTGCAATACCACAATCGCTGTTGGAGGTTAACATGCAATCATATGGTGTCAGTTTGGAGCTGTGACACCTGTGGATTCCTATTGGTGTTGTTATGGGGTTGAATCAGAAGTCTGTGAGAGGGATTTTTTTTTTTCTCCCCCTCGTTTTTAATGAATCCCACCCACCTAGTCAGGGCTCTCTCTCCACCCCCCCATTCCTTGAGTCACACTTTTGGAAGGCAACAAGTCTGTGCCATGGGACCAATGAAAGAGACAATTGTGGGAAGGTTTGCACAACGATTCTGCCAGTCATGTGTCTTGCTACTCCCCTCGAGAGCTCAAATTCACCGCTAATGTCTGTTTTAATTTGTTGCCTCATTGCTCTGGAATCCCGGGAAAAACTGCTGTTCATCTTCCCCGGAATATAGGTAGTCTTGTCTGGAAAATTAGAGGTCGGCCGGGTTTATGCAAATGCTGTGTGTTTGCACACAAAACGGAAGGAATTTGGGGCTCTGCATTTGATAACTACACCTGCTATAAAACTCACTTGTCTCAAAACTGTTCCTTTAGGTCAATCAGAGTCAAAATGAATACAAAAAGAGAATAAGAGCTTAGATTATATGAAAGTCTGCAGGGAAATCATTATGAAACGAGGCAGAAATCAAGTTGGTTTTGTAAACCACTAAAACTGTGAAGTTGTGTTTTTTTTTTCTTCTCTCCTTGGTGTGTGTGTGTGTGTGTGTGTGTGTGTGTGTGTGTGTGTGTGTGTGTTGGTATATGTGGTTTAGCAGGACATTTCGTCAGAATACACGCAACACTAGCAGGACATTTTGAATTAACGGGACAGGGGCGGTGTCCTGCTAATTTTGACAAAAATCTAAAAGCGTAGAAAGGTTTCTATTGGTCCAATAACCCCAAAAATGCAAAAAAAC
>NW_015113430.1:263849-275837 GCF_001443285.1 Poecilia latipinna | reverse complement strand
CACTGATGTTTGTACTTTTGTTTTTTTTTTTCTCCCCATGTTGTGTGTGTGTGTGTGTGTGTGTGTGTGTGTGTGTGTGTGTGTGTGTGTGTCTGCCACTGGAGCTGAAAGATGGACAGCAGCACCAGAGTTCCCTCTTTTCTGGAATCTGTGTGGGTGTGACGCTGGTCTCACACGGCTGCTTCATGCTGCTTTTTTTGTAATAATCTGCATGTGCTGCTGTGGTTGTGTAAGATAACTCTCGAGTTGTGTTTTTCAGATGCCTGCATGTTTATTTCATTGAGTCATGAAGGATTTTTTATTTTTTTTTCCTGCTTTGTTTTTGAACGAGCTGCAGCGGTTGCGCTTGCATATGTGCGGCCCAGATGTGAGCGCGTTATCCGGAGTAATAGTCTGATGTCAGTGTGCGTGTGATCAGCATGCATCATTTGGCACTGCGACAAAAAAAAATCTGTTTGTTCAAAGAATATTTTATCTGCGTGTGTTCTTCTGCGTCCGCGCATTCAGTTTCTCTTTGATTTACTTTTTTTGTAAAAATTCTCAGCGTGTAAAACGTGCAAGTGCACGTCGGTGTCATGTGCTTCCTTGTTTTTATATAGTCGTGTTATTAAATTATGTAGGCATGCACGCCATGCACTTAACGTATGCATGCACCCTTGGCAGCATGTGTGTGTGAGAGTATGTGGTGGGGGGCAGGGGGATACGCATTAGTCCTATGTGTGTGTTTTTGTGTGCAGACGTGTAGCAGCTGCTGGACACCACCTGTGGCTGCTCCATCCCAGGGGCCTGCTGTGGCACCAAATAGTCCCTCTGGGATCCTGGGGATCCCAAAATGGTGGAGCAAATGCTGAACCACTCCCAGAATGGACAAACCTGCACCTTTGGTGTTTATGTTAAAAGGTAAACTTTCCTTTTAATATAAGGAAAACCTATATTTCCTTATGTTATTTCTTGTCTTTCTGCATTTTATGTTGTGTTTTTGTTTTTACTTTTTTTTTCAGACATATGTCTATCCACTTCTTCATTTTCTCCCACACAAATGCCCCATGCCCTGCAGGAACAGAAGAAGCTGGCGGTGCATTACGAAAGACAGAAACTCCATAAACGGACAAGCAGCACTGTTACTCTCGAGATCTTCAGTGGGTTTAAAAAGACCCGCACATTTGTTGCCGTCATTACGAGCTTCGGAATAATAAACCCAGAGATGATGATCCTTTCGTTTGTCGCAGTTTTCTCCATGTGATTGCAGATCAGTCAGTTTATTTTTTAAATTTTTTATAGAATTTACTTTGTTTACGCTCTGTCAATGTGGATATATTTAAACATAACGCATCTTTCTCCCGGGTTTTAAATCGCTGTCTTTTGATTACTGCTGCTCTCATTAGCCCAGGTTTCATCCAGTTAACAGAGAGGCAAACTAAATAACGTTTAGTTGTGTTTACTTGTAATTGGTGATTTAGAAAAAGAACAGAGATCTGAAAATTATAATGCTGTAATGTTCAGCTGATATTTGATTTCCTGTTGTTAAAAAAAAAAACATCACTTGGGTTGGCCCATCATCTTTTTATTAAATGATTACGTCATAACTTCTAGGGAGATAAAAAAACAAAACAAAACAAGCAAGAGGCGCATGTTCAACATTCATCTCACGACAAGACTGAAACGAAGCATTCAGTGCATCACATTTCTGTTGACTTCACATGTGTTTTGCAGCACGATATTCCATTTCAGCTTATCATTTGTTGTTCCTCCGGTGCTGAAATGGCAGACAGGTTTTGGGGGTGTATGTGTTTGTAATTTGGAAGTCCATGGCGGAGGTTATTGGTGTCACATCCCACAATGCACTGCTGAATTCCTTTAACATGTGGTTAGTCAGGAAAGGGGCGGTTGACCTATGCCTTCCCACGAGCCCCTTGGGAACAGCTTTGCGAGGTTTCTCCAGAAGTCTAGGATCAGCGCGCAGGCTGCTGCGCTGGTTTGTGACTGGAATTGTAATCATGTGATTTTCCTGAACGCTTCTTCGTTTTTTTTGGGGTTTTTTTTGTCTTTTTTTGGGGGAATTTTTTTTCTCCTTCTTTCACAGCCATTCAGTATCTTATTTGTACCTCCTTTCCCCCTCCCCTCCTCTGATCTGTGTCTGTTTTTGTCTTCTCGGTGTTTAACAGGAGACTAACCCTGCACATGCAATCCATTACGCTTGGAGGAAAAAAGGAGAAAGTACAGGAAACCGAGGGTGAAACGTGTTGCTCTCCTCTCCCTCATTTCCTGTTTAAACAGATTTCTTCTCTCTACGCCTTCTAAAAGTCTGACTAACTATATTTTTACAGTCACTATATTTCTCACTACATTATGTAATAAAATCAAATTGAACAATAAAATGAATGAATGACTTTTTTTCTTTTATAATTATTATTATTTCTGTTGACTTTGCTGAGCCAAGACTTTGTTGAAAAATGACAAAACTGGTGTAAGAGTGACAGGAATGTATCCAATATTATTTCTACATGTACATTTGTTCAATTGTTTGTTAACACAAATAGAGAATAGGCCAATTCACTAAATTGCTCACTAACTAGAGCAAGTTAGTGAGGCTAACTTCTTGAACCTGATATTGAGCTCTCTGTGCTAACGGCCTCTTCAGCCACCACATCTCAATGACAAAGATGCTAGGAAAAAAAAAAAAAAAAAAAAATCTACAACAAATCTGTAACCAAGCCATTTAAATGTTAAAAAACTATTCAGAGAACAAGTTCCACTTCATCTTTAGCATATTTTAGGTACTTGGCAAAATACAGAGAAATACTACGTCAAAGCTGCTTTGCCTGGTGTTTGGGTGCTTTTTTTCATTGGCTCTCGCTTCCAGGGTCGGCGGCTTTGTCTGCTCCGACTGTTCTTGTTGTAAACAGCTACAGCTCAGTTGATGTCCAGATAGAGTGTTGAAGAACAAAATCTCGATTGTGAAAACACTTTGAGGCATGCATCAGGTGCAGATCCAGATGTCCAATCGCTGTCACTGATGCCCGAAGGCGTAAGGCGGCTGGAGAGGGGCTTTCAGGTCAGGGTCATGAGAGGCATGTGTCGCAACTGCTTTATTGCGCCACAGAAAAAATGGGTTGTGTTTTTGGCGATTAGCAGCTCCTCAGCCTTTCCCTTATGGTGCAGATCATTGTGAGGAAGCGTTGAAAGGGTTGCAAGTAGAGGGGGGCAGCGATGGAAGAAGTAGACAGCTGTGTAGGGGTGAATAGAAGGTTTCTTTGTGATGTACTGACAAAAAAAAAAAAAAAAAATCTGTGACCAATTATCTGTGTCTCTCTCTCTCTAAATGGGGAATTCTCGACCAGTTTGGGTGGCTTTGGGATTCATGAGGAGGAGTTGGGAGAGAGACCGAAGGGTTGAACACAGTCATGGTGCCTGAGGGTAAGCCGACGTTTTGTTAGTTTCAGCCAATCTCTCTCACTTATATTTGAACCGTTCCCAAAGGAATTTCAATTCCTAGTGACCAAAAATGGGATAAATCTAGGAAAATATTATTCACAAAATGAACTGCAAGCAGCTAAAGGTATAGAAATAGTGGGCTTACAGGAAAATAACAATTTGTCCTACAACTGCTGACATGCGTAGGTCTTCGCTTCAACCCCAGCCCGCGGTATAAGCTTCCTATTTGTGTGGTTAGATTTCCAGCTATGTGAAAAGTGTGTCCTACCGAGAGTCGGAGAAAAGTGGTTAAGAGCAGGGAAGTTCAGGCCCAGGGATGGCTTGTAAGCCATGTGTTACACATTAAAAGGCTAATTACAGTTTTTAAAGCACCGTGTTTACCACTGAGAAAAGCCTTGTTAGGTATATTTACTGTCTCCCCTGAAATTATTCATCCTTGACAAGCTCAATTAACATTATCATAATTACAAATGTGATTGCTGCTTAATCGCTCCAACTGCTGTTTCGCTGCCTTGAGTATCTGCGGCGGAAGTCAATAAGGCTCAAGTGGTCTTCCCTGACCATCCATCAGAAAGCAGGACGCAGGAAGCAGGGAAGCACAGCTAACGGGAGGTTTTCCTGCCGCATTTGTAGTTCGATGCAAAATCCCACATCAGTACAGAAGGAGGATGAAAGCATCATCAACTCTCCCCCTGACCAGCTGTGTTTTTGCATGAGCACAGAATAACCCCGTGAAAACGTGATCTCCTGTGGTTCCACGTGGTTGTCAATAGCCATCACCTCGTTTGGTTCTTCACCTGTAAAAGCAAAGATCTGACTGAACACTCGCAGCTTCAGGAGGGGAGAGCAAGTCAAGAGCAAAAGCACAAACCAGAACAGCAGGTTGCTTTGAGAGACAATGCATTATAAAATGCTGATCCTTCTAACAAAGCTAAGGAGTCGCAAAACTACTTTAATGCCAATTAATGCAAATTTTACCGCTTTCTTCAATTGTTTTCTCTTTATCCTTCCTCCTTATGTGCCATTTTTTAAAATGCATGTCTGGTTGTGCTTTTGGACAGATCCACTCACACGAGTTGTGGATCTCTGCAGTTCTTCCAAAGTTCCTCCCTGGATTATTAGTTTAAGTGGGTGAGCATCTCTTGGTGGGTTTTCAGCTGTGTCTTACTTTAACCACTTTTTTTCCCCTTAACATAACCCTGCTTTAAGCTTCTTGACTGTGTCACGTCTGTCATCTGCAGTGTTTTCTGGTGTTTATGATGAAGTTTGCTCCCAAATATTCTGTAAGAAACGCCTGAAACACAAACAGAACAGCTGTTTCTATACTGAGATGCCCACAGTGGACTATGCCCCATTACATTTACATGACATATGAAGACAATTGCTTGAACTAAATTGTATTTAATGGCATCAGAGTGAAGAGGGTTGAGTACAAATTACATTTTTTTGATCTTTTTTTAAATTATTATTATTTGCAAAACTTAAAAAAAATAAAATAAGAATACCTGTCCATCCTATCCTGTATGTGTCACTTTACTATCACATAAAAGTCCAATAAAATGAATGAAAGTTTGAAAACGTTCAAGAGATTTAAACAAACTTCCAAAGCACAGTGAAATAATGGGAAGATGAGAAGTTTCCCATTATTTCCCATTATTATTCCCCATCTAAATTCACTATAATAACTCTTTTAACAAGTAATATTAATGTTTCATAAAAATACTGACCAACAGCAGAAGTAAATAAGGCGGACACATCTCATGTGACTGCTTCAGGAATCGTTGACGTTATACATGGTTTAAATCCCTCCAGTGCTGATAGATGCCTGGGTTGGTTTGCATTAGCATTAACTTCACACAGCTCTGATGTGGCTGCAAGCAAGTGAACACTAAACACTGACGCTGATGTCGGTGCGATGACATTAGAAGCTGTCTCCCATGAGTGCCTCATGCTGGTGGCTATTTGGATTACAGCTGTAGCAGTCGACTCTACTAGCAACAGAACGTTTTGCGTTGCGTATACATCGGTAATTATAAAGTAAATTGTTCCAGAGCTGGGTCCTGAAAAATACATATTCGCACGGAATGTAATTAAAAGTGAAAGAGCTCCGTCTTGAAACTGCGGTGGTGCGAATTAAACAAGATGTCTGAACTGACTCTTGCCTTTAGCGAGCTGAATGAGAGAGAAATGTGACAAGTCGTAATCAATCAATCAGCGGGCGGCAGGAGGTTGGAATTGTTTTGCATTTCATCAGTTTGTTTCTTCCTGGGATTTTTCTTCTGCCTGACAGGAGGTGCCGTAAGCATACCAGCAGCTGAAAGAAGACCCACATTCCTTCAGCACAGACTCCTCCGTACCTCTTTTGTTCGAGGTTGGAGTTTGTTTGAGGAGCTTTCCTCGCATTGAGCTCTTTGTGTGTGAGACTTAGCTGGCTTCAGAAGGAGCGAGGTTCCAGTAACTGCTGGCTAAATTGGACAAGTTCGGCACGTACACATTGTAGAGCTTCAGATCTCTGTGGCATTATCGACTAAAGTCTGACTCTTGAAGAACTTGAGATTAGCGTCACAAGCCGGCTTGTTTTGTTGCAGCTCATTTACAGCATGTGGTCACATTGTGCTGTCCTAAATGTCAAGCCAGTGTTGGCATGTGGGCAATTTTATTGGCTTTTCTCAATTACCCGTGTCATGTGGTTTCTCTCAGACTGAACGTACACTGAAAACTTTCTGCGTTTGCAGGATGAAGCAGTCGCAGAAACCTTGATTAGAGATGTCTGACCTAAAGAGAAGAAGAGGCTGCCAGTAAAACGCAGACAAATCCTCTATTTACCTTGACTAACATCTGCTCTTCTGCACCCCAACTCCTGGAAAAATGGGAGCCACACATTCCAGGCAGCGTACCCTACTTGGCAATGGTCTGCGTAATTGAAGATAAATTTTGGTGTGAGACACAGGGAGTGGATATTGTCAAGTGTCTGGGTTAAGAAAATAACAGGGTCTTTTTACCTCATCATGGCTTGGGGTCAGGGAAGTGGGGGTTTGGTGGGAGGTGTTGCATTCATCCACAGGTCATTGTTACAGTAAAGGAGGCGGCGGGGGATGCGGGGGAGCAGGGTGTTGTGGACACAATGAAACAGTAGGGTGAGCAGACTCTATCCCTCTCGGTGGGTTGTTCTCTGCGAGAATTTCACGTTTAGTCTCTTTGAATAGTGCTGGTGGTGAATGTGGGGAGAATCTGAAGCTACCTGTGCATCAAACAGCTTCTGCCACCCTCAGAGGGAGGGGAGGGTGTGTCCCCGATGCAAAATCTGCCAAAGATAAAAAAAAAACACATCTGGTACCTTTACTGCCAATATGTTGCTCTTTCAATTCAGTTGAAAAGGTGAAATTTCTCTTATTTTTAAAGATTAATTTTCTAAATTAAACCTCTGTTTTCTTTCGATTTTACAGCGAGCTCTTTGGAAAACGGTGCAATTTCCAATAAATCAATGCATCATTTGCTCTCAGTTGTGGGGATCACTTGAGCATTGTAACAAAATATGGCAAAATAAACAACAAACACTTTAATGCGAGGAGAGAAGAAAAATTAAACCTGACTTTCACAGGAAAATCCATCCTAAATTGCCTTAAATTTGAATTAGGAAAGAGGCCCATATACCATTCTTATTTTGCAGCCACAACATGAAGTTCTGTCACAAATAATGCCTAAAGAATGTGTCTCTTATAATGCACACTCCGTTTTCTATGTTGTTTGTGTATTGAGATGAAGGGTTTAAAAAAAAAAAAAAGGACAGTTCTACGACATAGCAGAACAAGTTAATTTTGTTACTATTTCACCATGCTTAATGGTCACCTCAGCATATCAGGATGAAAGTTTATTGCTCTTTACAAAGTCTATTCTTGGTCTCTCAGTAATTAGTGAATTAATAATTCAGAAAATAGGTTGGAATGCCCTGCAGTTGGAGTCACTCCAAGCACTTTGCATGATGACGTCGGTGAACCTTGATGAGTGGAGAGTGAGCATCTCTAAAGTGGTGCATGAATTTGAATGATGTTATTATACAGTAATGGGCTAAACATTTGAGTAGCAGCTGTGAAAAGTCTAATTCTACTGCTGGCTGTTTGCGTAAATCTTACATCATTACATCAATCGCTCTACTAGATAACCTGACTTGCTCTTTTAAGTCCACCCCACTTGGCCAGTCAGGGGCATAATGGAGACTGGTCAACTTTTGCCCTTTGTGGCATAGATCCTGCCTTGAAGTGTTTTGTGAAAGGGACTACTTTTTTTTTTCTTGGTGTCATTTAGATTGAACAGATGTTAAACTTTACATGACTAAATTCCCAATGACCTCCAAGATGGATGCCAGCTGTGACAGACCACTGAATAATATGCTCAGAAAAGCAGGCAGCAGTGGTTGAGCCACATCCAGAGAATGACTGGTGAACTTCATGCTGCACCAGGTCTAGCTAGCTGCATGCTAAAGAGTCCAAGGATGTACCAACAATAAAATGGACAAAACGTAAGTGCCAAAGTAGAGTGAAATGTGGAAAAGTCTTCGTGGAGCGCCTGCAGCAGTACTGCAGGCAACGTATTGATCCTAGAAAAGCCTTTCCCATGCCTCCACCACAGATACACCAAAGAAATGATCGGGTTCATCGGGTTCATAGAAAGCCAATGATACTGAGCAAGAAGCACATATCTTAGTAAGTCACAGAAACACAACACAGATCCGCAGTAGTGTGATGGGAATTTTAAAAATGTTGCTCATAATGTTACATCCGGCCGCGACTCTCAAAATGCGTAGCTTTATTTTGATCTGACTGAATACCACAACTTTAATGAAAACCCCTTCCCATCAAACACTTCAAGCAAGAGCAGTAAAACTGTTCTTTAAAGTTTAACTTGGACACTGGCAATGCACAAGAGCAATCATCACTCTCTTATCTACGTCTCTGAGATTTTTTATGCTCAGAGCTTGTGAAAGAACAAAGTGCTTTGCTGCTCCTCTGTGGACAAACTGTCTACTGACACCAGGTCCAGTGGTGAAGGCGGTGATGATGGCAATGATAGTAACAGTGGAGGGATTTGGAAAATGATTCCCCCGAAGACTTACCGAGGAGCAACGATGGGCTTACTCCCACCGCTTGGGGCCCAGACTGAAGCCCCTGTCTGGAATGCAATCTGCCTGCCATCTGCAGGCCTCGATTCCTCTGTTTGATATTCAAACAAACACCTGTCAAAAGTCCGTGTCTCATCTCGCAGGGCTCTTGGAAATTGGCAAAAATCTCAACTTCTTTCCTACACCAGGAACAGGAGGGGTGGGGGAGGAGAGGGGTATTTAAAAAAAAAAACATACTCCAACCATCTGTGCATGTGATAAATATAGATTTTTATGAAGGCCTTGAAGGACTGATTTAACTTTCCACTGAAATGCCAAAGAACAATAGGCCCTTAAAGGTGCTGCATTCAATGAGGTGTTTGCACAATAAAAGATTTTGAGTTTAATCGTATATTTTCTGTCATTTAATCATCATCTTGCTGTACTGCTTGACCAGGCGGTGTGCCTTCACCCCTCTGAGAATGCTGATGTTCTACCGTGGATCATTGGCCTTTGTCCTCCTTTTAGACCTGCTCCCTGCTGTTTGCTACCTCTCTCTCTCTTTTTCCTCTCACTCATATTGAGATGAAGGCGCTGCTATAGGGTGACGGAGCTGCTTTGACAGTACTCCTTGGCAGGGGTCCAGGCCACACATCTGCTTGACTGCTGTTCCTCTTTTTCATCCCCCCAGCCCAGGAATCCCAGCAGCCCCGGCGGTATTGGTTCAGTTGCGAGTCCATTTCAGGGTCTGTCTCAAGGTCTGCAGATGTGTTTCCCAGAGCAGCAATGATGGACTCTTGCAGAGATCTCCAGTGTGAATGACTAATGGCGCGGAGACATCTCTGAAGTCGTTGCAGAATGGATTTATCCAGTATCATTCATCATGCTGTCTGTCAGTGCCAATATAAATGCCTGATGGAAAGCATGCATTCACCTTTGAGTGGAACTGACTCAGTTGCTCCAGAAAGTCTGTTGTGAGTCACAAGATAAAGTGTGTCTACAGAATTGGAGTGAGAGAATCGTTCTGGCTCTCAAAATTATCTTTCAAGCTCACACTAAATATGAAGTCTGCCTACTTTACATACAAGCACAATTTAACCAAAGTACAGCCCGCTAGCTTGTTCACAGAGTGAGTATGCCCAGCTCAATCTGTTTGAGGTTGATTCTGGGCTTTTATCCATCATGATCAATGTGAGCTGTTCTTTTTCTGCAGATGGGATGGTGGGTTGGCCATAATATAATGTACAACTTCAAAGAATCCTAAAAACAACAATTAGGTGCATCAGTTTGACTTTAATTTTGAGAAAAATCTAAAAGATATATACATACATACATACACACGGGCTCAAATATTTACATATGTCTCCTTTAACAAATTGCGTAGGAACCTTTCCAAAACCATCAACAAGTTTCTGGGTTGATCTTTGACCCCTCTTCTTAGGGGAACTGATATTATTTCAGATTGTTTGGTTTGCTGGTACACACCTGACTGTCTATGTCAATGAAGACATTTATGGACCACACCATGGACAGATTTGTTGTGCTTTTGTCTGGTGACGATGCCAAAAACAAAACCGGAACCACCAATTTTCATATCTGTCATAAACTGGAAGATGCTGAAAAGACCAGAGTCGTAGTCTACAGTGAAGTGAATTAACAGCTCAACATGAACAATGAGGAATGCTAGCTAAGAAAGGAAGGAAGGCAAACTTAGGATACTGCTATAACTCAAGCATGGTGGCAGCAGAGAGTCTGCTTAGCCACAGCAGATATGAGAGCCTTCAAACTGAATGGAATAGTTAAGATGGAAAATGACCTCTGAATTTGTCAACTTCATTTTAAGCCAACAGCTAGATGGTCAAATTGTGGACAATGTTGGGTGTTCCAACAGGATGATGATTCCCAGCACACATCAAAACCAGTTTTGGAATGGCCAACAATATTTTCTGGAATGGTTCAAACTTAACACTGAAACTTTGCGGACCGTCTCGCAGTCTATTAAACCAACTCCTGACCAGCAGCTCAGCTGAAAATTTTGTAGAGCATTGATGTTCAATGAGCAAAAGTTTGCGCTAAACCCAGGGAGCCAAAACGTGAGAATTACTTTATGAATCTTTGAAAGAGTACACATGCTCCGACAGAGATACTTTTACTTATCTGAGTGGAGAAAACGCTTCAGGGTGAACACAACGAATCCCAAGGAAAACAGAAGCAAAATCAAGCATTTTAAGGTGAAGATGCATGAACCAGTGAGAGCAATGTGGACAGGGTGAGAGGCGAGAAAGGTAAAAAGGAACAAGGAACTGACAATTAGGGACAACTAATCACCAAGAGTGTAACCAAGCGCATCCCCCCACGCTGGTGCCAATGCTTGCACTGTGCTTGAACCTGCGCCGAATGCCAACGGCAGATAATTATAAACCCGCAGGGCATGCCTCCTCTGTGCACAGGGAGGAATGGAGCCTCAGCCACGGCTGAACTCCTGACCTTCTTCACACACCAAGCGTCTGTTGTGGGCTTCGGGAGGTGCAAGATGGGTCACAGCAAGCCGTGAGGCAACTGGGCGAGAACTGGGAAAAGGGAGGAGAGAGGGGCTAGTGGATAGTTGGGAAAAGGAGGGGAGGAGTAAAGTGGGGGATGGAGGGATTTGAGCAAGGAGGTGCTCAGTGGTGGGTCACTTTTTTTTTTTTTTCCTTTTTTGACATTCTTTGCCGAGAGCCGCTGACAAATGACAAAGGAGAAGGAACAGCTTAACAAATCAGGGTGAAACCCACAGTAAGAGAAATCTCTTCTGGTTATCTCCTTTGTCTTTATCAGAATTCATTAGGTGGGGAAGTGCAGTCTAGTCGACACCTTTGTGTAGAAAGAAAAGCTTTTGTTTGTCTTAGTTCATCTTTAACAGTTTACACAACTTATCATTAGACCATCACGTCATCAGTGTCCCATTAACCAAATAATTTAATATTAATAGTTATGTATTATTAACAAACAACTTAATACAATAACATTTATTAAAACTACAACACACATGCCTATCATGTAATTTAAGTTATTAAAACTTAAAATACTGATTGAACACAGTTAAAATCTGGCTTTTGCATACATTGAAATGAAATACACAAATTACTTTTCTCCTTCTGTGTCTGGCATTGATTGAAAGAAAGTAGAAAAAGATCTCTGAGTTATTTATTTTTTTCTGACATTATTCTGGCATTCAGCAAATATAATTAATTTTGGTAATTAAAACTGCCTTAAAACTGAAGAAAAAGGTTTATTTGATTAAATGTCAGACAGTGACGGAAAAAATATGTATTGGTTCTTTTAGTAGAGTGTATGTGAAACTCTGGTTTTCTCTAAGATAATCTATTTTCCAACACCACGTCCCAGTTGTTCCATGATGACAGTAACACACCATTTTGTTTTTGGCATTTAGGCGTCCCATTAGGACTATTTTT
>NW_015113430.1:245448-260911 GCF_001443285.1 Poecilia latipinna | reverse complement strand
GAACTCCTTGCTCTGTTAATGCATTTCGTAGTTGCGCTGCAGAGTCAATCTGGCCAGATGGTTCTGACATGATTGTTCACTAGACTCTAGTGCAGAAACAACTACAAACGCCACACCAGCAAAAGGTAAGTTCGAATTTATTTGTGACCAGCAGGGGGGGGGGGCAGACAGGTGGACGGAGCAGCAGCAGGCAGCGGGTAAGGACCCGTTGGGGGTTTGCTTGTAGGAGGCGGTGGGGGGGTCCCGGGAGGGAGAGCCGGAGCATCCACTGGGGGTAGATGGGTGGACAGGCAGGCGAGCGCGTAGAGCGGGGTGGTCCAGCAACGAAGGCGGAAGGACAGGAAGCGGAGCCAGGCAGGAGACAGGGAACGGCTGTGAGCAGGAGCCGCGTGGAGCTGGACGAGAAGCCAAACCAGACCCTCTTACAGACCAGGGACGAGGATTACTTAGGACCGAGGACTCACTGGAAGCGTAGAACCATCTGGCAGCGCTATCAGGATCCGGCTTCTATTTAACTGCTCCTCCTGATGGATAGATGAGCTCCAGCTGGCCGCTCCTGTCCGACACGCCCTGCAGGAGAGAGGGTAGGAGACAACACACTCACAGCACCGCTTAGTGGACATGACACATTTGTTCTTGATCTGTGGTGATATTCTGAGAATTATTTTCTAGCAATGGCATCCTAAGTGCTGCAGTTTGAGCTAAAAAGAAAAAAATCCATCGAAACTTGGCTTTCACTGGGTATCTCTCCACATACCTTCTTTCTGCAGGCGAAAGCGTTCCAGTGACCAAAACCAGTCTGCCCAGTTCGGGCGACGAGGCTGCAAGGAGATACAGCATGGAGGAACACAAGAGACACACACTGTTCTGTGGAACCCACGTCATCCAGACCCGCTTCTACACCGGCGAGCTGGTGAAGGCCGTGGTGATCCGAACAGGTGAGGCATGCGCATAAAAATGTTCATCATTAAAATGCAAAAATGACAACAATCTCAACGACTTCCCTCCACCTAACCCCCACACAGGCTTCAGTACAGAGAAGGGCCAGCTGGTGCGCTCCATCCTCTACCCTAAGCCCACAGACTTCAGGCTGTACCGGGACGCCTACCTCTTCCTGCTGTGTCTGGTTGGTGTGGCGGGCATCGGCTTCATCTACACCATCATCCTCAGCATCATGAACAAGGTCCCACTGCTGCTGCTCTGCAGGGTCTTATCATGTTTCTCAGCGTAAAGACGTGGAAACGCATTATGTTGCATAAATTCAAATGAAAAAGTGTAGAAAATCCAACCTTTAATTTGTACATTTATACAGTTGGGAGTCGGGGGGAAATACCACATGAGTAAATAGTTTTTCACCAATATTAGCTGTGTGATAACAAATGTTGCTGGACGATAAATTGTAACAGAAGTTATTGGCATAACCGACAGTGTTGTTTTGAGTCCTTTTCCCAAGTAATGTAAGACAATACAGCCAAACACCAGTCTCCCAGCTGAGTTTAGTGCATGTTTATCTTTGATACTAGGACAGAATAGACTCTTTTCTTGCATAAGTGTTAAGCATTGTTGCTCCTATCTGCAACTGTCCTATCAGTGAGTTTTAGAGATTGATTTGCCTCCCTTCCTTTGTTCTCACTGTGAGATGGCAATGTAAATATATGTCCCACTTTATTTGCATTACCCTGGGAAAAAGGAGGCCATGGGTTACTAATTAAAAGTTCCTACAAACTCCGATCGGCTTCTAAAGAGTTTAAAGGAAATTAATTTCCTCTGTTATATTTTGTGTATTTGGGTCTGTGGGCATTTTGTGGTAACAATTATTTCTTAAAATGGATTCTCCCCATTAAAGGGTCAGTAAGATGTAAAATTGACTTTTTTAAGCGTTACTTCTTGTTATAATATTATTCCCTCTTCAAAAACATACCTGGAGTGCTGCTTTGATTCTTTCATGTATGTTTGAGAAGTCCTTTAATCTCCCACCGCAACTCCCCCATCAGCTCCTTCAGACTAGCCAGCAGCAATTAGCAAAAACCTGGTGGAACTGTGTGCCTAATGAGCTCAATATAGGAGCTACTTCTCAGTGCAACGCTGGTGAAAACCTTGTAAAAGGGTTAATAGAGGAGCCATGTTGTGTTGACTTCCTGAAGGCGGAGTTTCAGAAAGAGCAGGAGATTTTAAAGAGACAGAGACCCAATTTCAAGGAGTTATCTTACAAAATCAAATTTCTTTTAAGTTATATTTGATATATGACAACATCTGAAGGTAACATAATTACATGATTTTGCTATAAATTGGTACTATATAGCTGTAAAACAGGTAGTAATGCCCCTTGAAGGCTTTTTCCATGCCTGTACTAGGTATGTCTCTAAATGTGGAATTTGTAGTTTTCACTGACGATTTCTCCAAAACATGCAGGTTTCAGCTAAAACCATCATCATCGAGTCTCTGGACATCATCACCATCACCGTTCCGCCAGCCTTACCGGCGGCCATGACAGCCGGCATCGTGTACGCACAGCAGCGTCTGAAGCGCGTCGGCATCTTTTGCATCAGTCCTCAGAGGATCAACATGTGCGGCCAGCTTAACCTGGTCTGCTTTGACAAGGTAATCCACAGCAACAAGACAACTTCACATTTCACTAGCAGATTTTTTTCAGTTGTATCAAAACATTTACCATGTTGTTAGTGAAACAGTCTGCTTAGAACTGGTTCTTTTTTTTTTTTTTTTAAAAAGACCAATTTTTAAGAATTATTGACTTAAAACAAGCTGAAAAGTTACTTGAAAGTTAGTTTTGTCTTATTTCAAGTGTACTAAGATATTTGCACTATAAACCAGACCAAAAATACTTGGTAAACATTTTGTATTTTTGAATTTCTAAAAATGATCATGAAAAGGAAGCAGTTTAAGAGTGAAGCAAAGATCCTGACTGAAATGTTCTGGTTGGTGCTTTAGCTGCATTTAGCTGTATTTATGCTGCAGACTGGCACCCTCACTGAGGACGGTTTGGACCTGTGGGGCATCCATAGAGCAGAACATGGCAGGTAGAGGAAATATCTCTCGCTCTCATTTCCTCCCTAAAAACGAACGCAGAACTCCTTGACTTGCGTCTGCAGCTTTGTTGCTCCGGAGCCGGGCCCAGTCGAGGAGCGCTTGGTGAAGAGCACCTTCATGGCCTGCATGGCAACGTGTCACTCTCTCACCAAAATAGAGGGAGAGCTCTCCGGAGACCCTTTAGATCTGAAGATGTTTGCCGCCACATGCTGGGTAAGTAAAAAGTTGCTTCAGACAGAAACGGTTTGAATATGTTTCTGTTTCCCACAGCAGGGTTAGTCTGTTTCTCCAAAGAAATATTTATGGATTTTTTTATTTCCTCTTTAGGTCTTAGAGGAACCGACAGAAGAAGAAACTGCACTTCACAATCCGCTGATGCCCACTGTGGTTCGACCTCCAAGGCGAGCCGTCACTGGAGACGGTCAGAGCCAATCGCAGGTCCAGAACACGGTACATGTCCAGCGTGTCCACTTCCATATTAGTGTAAGACAGAATATTCTGTCACATAACAACAACAAGCTTCAGCAGATTTGATCAGGATTTTATTCAACAGATCAGCACAAAGTAGGGCGTAATTGTGAAGTAGAAGGAAAATTGTTCATGTTTTTTTTCTTTTTCTTTAAAATATAAAAAAAAAACATGAACAATTTTTTTGTGGCGTGCATTTGTAGTTGGGTCTCTTCTACTGTGATGCTTTTGAATAAAATCCAGTGGAACCAGTTTCCTTCAGAATCATGAAACCAGTAAATAAATCCGCTTGTAATTTAATTAGCGTCTGAGTCCAGCTGCACTGTGAAGAACACTGCAAAAACACAAAATATTACCAAGTATTTTTTATCTAGTTTCTACTGCAAATATCTTGGTGCATTTAAAATGTGACAAAATTAACTTACATGTAGCTTTCCAGCTTGTTTTAAGTCAATAATTCTTGTATATTGATAAACAGTAGCAGTTCCATTGGTTGATTGTTTTATTTATAAAATGGGAAACATATGTTGTTAAATTAACAAAATCTGCTTGTGAAACTACAACTTTTTATTAATATTCAAGAACTATTGACTTAAAATAGGCTCCTATAATATTTACTTGTAAGTTAGACTTGTCTTATTTCAAGTGACCTAAGATATATCCAGACGAAACTAGGCCAAAAACCACTTAAGATTTTATTTTTTTGCAGTGAAATCCAGTTGAAATGTTGCCATACGCATTTTTGGGAATGCTTTCAGAGTTGTGTGTGTGGGTTACAGAAACTGATTAAATCAAAACTGATCTCTGACCAAAACACTGATCATCACCACAGTTAAACACGGAAGTGGCTGCATCATGATGTGGGATTTCTTTTCCTTCAGCAATTCCAGTGAAGGTAGCCAGAGTTGATCCAGGCAGAAAGGCTGTTAGAATATTCTGAGTTTTAGTTTAAAAAAAAGTAGAAAACCAACCAGATTTAATGTTTTCTACATTAAATCTGATGGTTCTGACTGTAACGTCAGTTTGTGGGGAATAAAATGTGAAAATCGCTTAGGAGGATGAATAGGTTTGCAGGGGGCTGTAAAAGTAGCGGTCTCTATGACAACCTATCAGAGTCATTGTTGATAGAAACAAAGTTAGGAGCACATTTCTGCCAAAAAACGAAGTTTTTAGATTTATTCTAGAAATTCCATCAACATCATTTCTAATTCCAGAAAAAAATACTTGGAAATTTCCGAATTTCAAAAGTTGAAAATGTTCAGGTTTCTTCCTCAACTAGTTTTTTCTAGCAAATTTGTAACATTTCAAACTCAAACATTTCCAACTTGTTTTCTAGGAAATTTCTGAGATGAATCTTAAAATTTCTGAGTTTTTTTTTTCTAACAAAGCGCTTTAATGTAAAGCTCTTGGAACTGTCTGATTGCTGAAATGTGCTATACAAATAAACGCGATTGATTAATTTATAGCAGATTTTCGACTTTTGATGCTCAGAATTTTTCTCTAGAAGATTTCTGAGCTTAATCTCAAAATTTCTGAATTTTTGGTGGAAATTTTCTCCTTTTTGTATCTACAATGGCCAAGATTTTATTAATGTTGTCTCCCCAGTCCTGTGAGATGGGCATAGTGCGACAGTTGCCCTTCTCCTCGGTGCTGCAGAGGATGAGCGTGGTGGTCAGAAGGCTGGGGGACAAACACATGGAAGCCTTCCTGAAGGGGGCACCGGAGGTCGTGGCTGGCCTTTGCAAACCAAACTCAGGTCAGGCTTTCTTCTTTTGGGGTGAAGACATTCTCTCCTTTTTTGTCTTCTTTATAATAATAACAAGAAAGTGGCAGCAGAATTGCTTGGTGCCTCATCCAGGGCCCTGGTGCATCCAGACCACTCTGATCCCAGCCTGTTCTTCCCTTCAGTCCCACAGAGTTTCACTGAGACTCTGGAGAGCTACACCAGGCAGGGCTTCAGGGTGATCGCATTGGCACACCGACAGCTGGAGTCCAAACTGTCCTGGCACAAAGTCCAGACGCTCAGCAGGTACGTCACTAATCCCAGATAAAAAGTGTTGGCAGTGCCTGCGCTAGCTCCCACCTGGATTCTGAATCTATCTGCTCACATCTCCACTGTTAATGTTTAAACTCTGACCCTGATGTTCTCCCATCTCTTCTACAAGCAAATACGACTTTCACACTGCGTAAACTTTATGTTACGTCACAACCACAAACTTCAATGTGTTATTTGGGGATTTTATTCCATTCAGCAAAACTTTTAACCTCCAGCTGTGAAACGCTAGTGAAGAAATGCCTCAGAAGACGTGCAGCTAGTACAACGCTTGGCGATATGGACTTAAAGTTTTATCACAATATTTTATGGTGTTATTGTGATAACGATAAAAGTGAGGATAAGAACTATTTATTACTTTTATTTTAGGTAACCATATGGCTGTGACGACATGACACAGCAATCAGAGCCACATAAATAGGTATTCTTTAGGACTCCAGTCACAGAAAGATGTCTGATTTATATTACTAAACTACATGCAGTAACTGCATTTAATCATATTTTTAAATTAATTCATATGTATTGATAGTTTTCTTGAACAAATATAGAGAAAACCGCAAAAGTAACAGTCCTGAGAATACGGAACGTTTTGTGGGGTTTTAAGTATCATTAGCTGGAATTTATCATGGCAACAATAAATCAAAAATAAATGCCCAACCCTACGCTTGTAGCAGAACTAATATGAAAATTTGGGCCAATTTCAATATCCCTGTAAACATTGTTGTTATGGCCGACAGCCGATGTTTATCGATATTGTATAATTTATATATCTCACTACACCTCTGGCACCTTAAAACAATCAACCACTCTCACTGTCACATGACCAAACAAGCGCCACATGATCAAAAACCAAATTAATATCGGTTGTTAATATTTTATAGGACCAATACCGATATATTACTAAATGACTAATATCGTCCGATACCAATGACACTGCTGATATATCATACATCTCTAAGCAGAAACATTTTATTTAGCATTCTCTAAATACCTTATTTAATTTCCGTTTTGGAAAAAATAAAGTATTTTTCATTTGAATTTGAATTTCAACGACTCAGTGTTTCTGTTTGCGGTTACTCTGATATTACTGTCAAACAGGTGTTCGGTTTGTGTTTTTTTTTTTTTTTTCAGGGATCTGATAGAGACCGACATGGAGTTCCTCGGGTTGATCGTCATGCAGAACAAAATCAAACAGGAGACGGCCGGCGTTCTGACTGAGCTCCGGAGGGCTAACATCCGCACTCTGATGGTCACAGGTATCTCTGGTCCGTGAAGACGTCCGTTCATCAGGGATAACGCCGGTCTGCGCTGACACCCTCTTTCTGACGGGTTTTCTCTATCAGGGGACAACATCCTGACAGCTATCTCTGTGGCTCGAGACTGCGGCATGATCCGTTCACACGAGAACGTCATCGTCGCTGATGCTGCGCCCCCCAGAGACTCCTGTCCCCCCTGCATCACGTGGCGTTATGTGGAGAACCTCGCTCAGACTGCCAGGGACGATCAGGTGAGCCTGGAGGCTTTGAAGAATGCTAGGTTGGAGTCATTAGAGAAAAAGAGTTACCTCCCTAAGTACTGATTAAGGCATGATTAAGACACATTATTTTCTATAATAATGATTACTGTTTTACAGAAAAAGAACATAAGAAGGCAGGAATTTGATATCAGACAAACCACCACTGGTTTGTCTGTTAGCCAGTGGTGGGCACCGCTAACTAAAAGGTTAGCTGTGCAAACCCTAAAGTACTAATAATAAACATTAGTTCTGCTAACGCTAAGGCATTACGCTAACAAGGTATATTTTCAGAAGCTAATACTAAGGCGCTAACTTTATTTCAAATCCTATCTGCTATTGAAAGACTACAATCCTTCGCAATAAATTTAGTTGACATTGTAACTTACATGTTCCATAATGCCCTTAGATATTGTATTTATGTTTATATCTTGTTCTTGTTCCCTGTTGTATGTTTTATTGTTCCTGCATATTTCTTGTTTGGAATAAAGTTATTTGGGGAGAAAAGAGACACAAAGTTAGGAGACAAAATGGAGCTAAACAGCTTCCAAATGAAGAGCAGGAATATAAACGTAACAGCCTGAAAGGTTCTTAGCTGATAACCAAAACCTCAGCACAGATGTTGAACTTTTATCTGAAAGTTTACAAAACAGCTAAATAAATTAGTGCTTTTAGAATTTATCCAGGAAAATTAATTTAGGGCAAGCTAAGTGCACTCAATGTTTTTAAAGTTAGCAAATGTGCTAAAGTGCTACATGAAAAATTAGGGCATTAGCGGTTTAGTTGAAGTGTTCCCACCACAGCTAGTAAGCTGTCAACGTTTATAAATATTTATTTTGGCTATTTCATAAAAAAGTTTCCAGGAAGATATTGAAAGACTTTCACTGTCTAACACACGTACGCAATTTTTTTCCTCAAGATCAAAAACAATTCAACAATCAAAATGATAATTTTTTTTATTTTATTTTATTTTTTCCAACACATATTAAGTAAGGAGCAACCAAATGAAGTTAATCCTAAGATTTCTACATCATTACCAGCTCACAGATCTCTGCAGGACTTTCTGCTTTTCACTCTTCCATGATGTCATAGTATTTGTGCAGGTGTCTCCCCAAAGCAAATACTTAACCCACCCACCCCTCCCCCCACTGGGGACTCAGTTTTTACTAGTTTTTAACAGCTTTCTGCTGCTAAAGTTACTATCCTGTGACAGCGAGCTTCTCAGATCTACAGCGCAGTGAAAAAGTACGAATTGGTTCTGTTTGTCACAGATCATCAAGCAAATTTTAGACAAAGATAACCTATTAGTACAGTGAGCAGTTTTCAGTTGATGATTTAACTTGTTTAGATATTTAGCTATCAGATGCTTGTGGAAACTGACAATAAGTGTTTTCTCCCACTGTGGAGAACAGATCATATACCTATAATGGTAACTTTAGCTTTGATAATAGCTGTGCTCCTCTTCTGGTTGACATAAAAATGTAACATAAAATAAAGAACAGAACATTTTCATCTCTAATGTAAATACTTAAATCAGTATTGAATTGTTTTGTGTTGTTCCTGATTTAATTATGCTTTACAATGGTATAATAACGTGAGATGAAATGAGGTGAAATCATCAGTTTGTCCACACTGTGAACTATCTCCCTCAGGGTGCACAGATCCTCGTGGAGGATGAGATGTATCACTTTGCTCTGAACGGTAGAGCCTTTGCTGTTATCACAGAACACTTTCCTCAGCTAATACAGAAGGTACTTTCTCATTTTTGCACGTTGACATGTCCACATGATCCACACAAAGTATGTTTTGCTTATTCGCTTCTGTAGTTGTAATGACATTTTCCTCCCACATGGGTGCGTTGCAGCTCGCTCTAAGAGCCACCGTGTTCGCCCGCATGGCGCCAGACCAGAAGACCCAGCTGGTGGAGATCCTGCAGGGCATTGAGTGAGCCTCTCTGATTCTGCTGCTGCTGCTGCTCTTTGGCTCATTTCCATCTGTTTTCACTGCTGCAGCTTCATCCACTCTGTTTACTTTCCAGCTACATTGTTGGAATGTGTGGCGACGGCGCCAATGACTGTGGGGTAAGTTTGGGTTCTCTAAACTGCTGGTGCGTTGGCAAATCAGTTCATTTTTCATGTGAAATATGATGGGATGTTACTCAGACAGCTCAGGTAGAAACATAATGGTAATATGCACCACACCACAAACTTATTATTATTATTATTATTATTATTATTATTATTATTATTAATAATAATACTTTAATTTAAAATATATGGCAATTTTCCAAACACTCAAAGATACTTTACAGGAATCAAGTAAAATTACAAACAGAACACTAAGTAGATCAAACAGAATCAAAAAGGAGAAAACTGAAATACACAGCACATTAAAAACACACAGGATAAACAAAGAAATGCTAAAATATAACATTAAAAAATCATATTAATATAGTTGTAGGAAATATTCAGTACTAGAGTTTAGATGACAGTTTTTTCTGCATCTTGCAAAAGTATGTATTCCTCTGCAGCAGATGGCTTTATTCGTCTGCTGCATACTTTATTCTCGTATTATAAACACTTTATTCTGGTAATATGATTTTATTGTTACCTTATTAGGACTTTTTTTCTAGTATTATTTGGACCTTATTTTCATATGACTTTATTCTCATAATGTTATTGTTTTTATCCTTGCAATTTAGAAAAACAAATTATCTTAAAAATGAGTACTCTGTTGTAAAAAAAAAATGGAACAAGAATATTCTGATATAAAACAGTGTTTAAATGTTGATATTGGCCCTAAAAGGGGAACAGAGACCGTCCCAAAAGGTTTTCTTCCTTTTCTGTAAAAGTAATTTTTGTTAAAACTGTAAAGGAACCCGTTATTGTTCATTTAGTGTTTACATCTCAGGTCATATGTTTCTACTGTTGCGATGCTGATATGACGCAGCAACACGTATGACTTGGCCGATTCTAATCGTAGCTTCAAATGCGCTGCTGTCGCCTGTCTCAGAGTAACTGAAGGCGTTTCCCTCTCAGGCCCTGAAAAGAGCACACAGTGGGATTTCTCTGTCTGAGCTGGAGGCGTCGGTCGCCTCTCCCTTCACTTCCTCCACCTCCAACATCTCCTGTGTCCCCAACCTCATCAGGTACGGTGAAGACCAGGTCCTGACCTGGAGCGTCGATGAGCAAAGTGACACGTAGCAACAGGTCCAACTTTTCACACCTTTCTCCTGGTGTCTGATAGAGATGCACCGATCTGATATTAGCGACGTCACACTTATCTATTTTACATTATATTTAGAATTCCTAATTGCACTTTCTAAACCATTTGAAAGAAAGTTTGTTGCAGTTTATTTTTACATGTTTGACCAAAATAGTCAACCTGTTGTTTTTATCATTTTCAGTTTCTTTATCATTTATTTTCCATTGGCTGTTAGCCTCCTAATTGCTCTGACTGAACAAATGAGAGTTATTTTTTACATGTTTGTCCAAGCTTGTGAAGCTGTTGGTGTATTTACGTATAGTGTACTGATGCAAAGTTATCAAATTAATTTGTAATAAGTCAATTCAGCACGATTCTTCTGTATCGTATCAGTATCGGCTGATACAAAAACCTCAAATCTCTGTATTTGTATCGGAAGTGGAAAAAGTGGATCAGTGTGTCCCTACTTAGGGTCTGATGGAAAACTACACATTTCCCATGAGATTAAAATTCTTCATATAGTGAAAATTATAAAATAATTTTAGTTGACAATGTGAAAGTCTGAATGTTTGTTTTCCAAAGGGAGGGACGAGCCGCCCTCATCACGTCGTTCTGCGTCTTTAAGTTCATGGCTCTCTACAGCATCATCCAGTACATCAGTGTCATTTTGCTTTACTGGGTAAATACTCCACTGATCTCTTTTTTTTCTGTGTCTTCTCCTTTTTATTTGCGCAGTTTTAACTTTTTTGTTAACGCAGATCCTCAGCAACTTGGGAGACTTCCAGTTTCTCTTCATTGACCTCGTCATCATTCTCATCATCGCCTTCACAAGTGAGTTCCATTATCAGCTGGACGGGTTGTCAGTCACCGGAGGTCATTCTGGTGATGCCTGTGTGTGTGTGTGTGTGTGCGTGTTTGTGTGTGTGTTTTGTTTTTTGTTTTGCCTGTCTTCAGTGAGTCTGAACCCAGCGTGGAAGGATCTGGTGAGGCAGCGTCCTCCGTCCAGTCTGATCTCGGGCCCGCTGCTCTGCTCGGTTCTGACCCAGATCCTCACTTGCCTGGCCTTCCAGGTCTTGACTTTCTACTTGGTGCAACAGCAGAGCTGGTACGAGACATGGACGCCTCAGTCAGAGTGAGTCACCGTCACTGTGGGACACCGATGGCTTCACCGGTCAGGCCGTTCAGGCCGACCGCAGCAGCATCAGGACCGATACCTTGGCTTTTTTTCAAGTCTTGAGTTTGAGGTCCAAAAGTCTTGGTTCATCCTTCTTTTCTCTCATCTTTTCCTAGATTGAACCAGACTTGTCCTAATTTTTTAAAGTTTAAAATAATTATTTTTTTTTTGCTTGTTCCATGACAAGAAAGATCAAGATATTGTATATGTGGCGTAAGAAATTGTAGGACATTGAAGTCCTTCCGATTGTGTCAAAACTGGTTGAAAGGATTTTTTGCTACATTTGCAACCACAAATTATAACTTACAGCTCTGTAAAATGAAGAGACCGCTAAAAATGATCCATTTGTCTGATTTGACTTTTTGTAGATATATGTTGGTGTTACATCCTAGAAGTATTTTATTTAAATTATTACTTTTTTTATGGATAAAACACTCCATTCATTTATTTAATATTTGCCCAGTTGTTTTTGTTCAGCCACAGAAGCATTACAGAATCTGAGCTGCGGCTGCGTCACTGTTTTGGTGGGTAGCAGAGGTGTGTCAGTTGCTCAGTTGTGACGTTGTAGCTCTTAAACAAGAAACTTGGTTACAGTTTTGCGTCTGTGCTTCTGTGCCCGGCTGCTTCTGAGAAGAGCAATTCCAAAAAAAGAAACACAGCGTAGGGCAAATAAAGTTGCCGAAACAGAAGAAGGACGCCTGTCTGTTTTGTGAGTGCAACATTTGCGTAAAATGAACATGTTTTATTCTATGAACTACTGTCTCCAAAATACCAAGCAAAAATTTTATATTTATTTGCAGAAAACGAGAAATGGTCAAAATAACGACAAAAAGGCAGTGCGTTCAGACCCTCAAATTATGCACAAAAACAAGTTAATATTCAGTTAGAAACAACAATCCTAATGTTTTAACTCAGGAAGAGATCAGAAATCAATATTTGGTTGAATAACCAGGAGGTTTTCAATGGGGATCAGTGCAGTGGGCTCTTCATTTTTAGCTGTATGTTGTTCTACATGATAGATAAACACACTTTTGTGAGGTGGAAGGACAATTGAACTATATATGATTTTCATGTTTTGCAAAAAAATATTCTATGTTTCTCCGAATAATACCTGATTATCCAGAGCCTTGTCTAAAATGGCCAGCTACAAGGACATGGACACAAAATCTGAAGGAATTTGATATAAGTTGAGACTTCCTCACCTTGGCCCGACTCGGGGGGCATCTTATCTACAAGAAACAATCTAATGGGACACTGGAAAAGACTATTGTGCTAAAAGGAGTTAGCCTATCAATAAGGCTTTTCTAGCCTAAAACAGCATCTCAGTGGTAAACATTTAGCAGCACAAACATTTCAAAATAAGGATTTTTCTTTCAAAGAAGTTCTGTGAATGATCAGGATGCAGTCTGAAGGAGTATAATAGCACTTTTCACCAATCTGATGGGTGAAAAACCTAAACAACAATAAATATCTTTATATGTCTATTTATTCAAAAAAATATGAAGCAATAAGAGTTTGTGGATTGAAAATGTTACATACTTTGTCAATATATAATTTTTGATTAAAACGTGACCTTGCAATTAGTTTGATTAAAATTTTTAATCGAGTCGCTGCATGAAGCATTTTGATTTCAAGGACTTATTTTATTTCAGAATCAGAATCAGTTTATTTATTTATTCTTTTGCGTTCCCTCTGTCCTGCAGCGTCTGTAACGTCTCCCGAGCCAGCAGCTTCTCCGACCGCCACAACGGAACAACCTCTCACGACCACAAAAACATCCGCAACTACGAGAACACGTCCCTCTTCTACGTGTCGTCCTTCCAGTATTTAGCCGTGGCTATAGTTTTCGCCAAAGGGAAGCCCTTCAGGCAGCCGAGTTACAAGAACTGTAAGCCTGTTGCAGCGAGGCGCCTTTCCTAATATGTTACCTTTGTGATCAGTGAAGTCAAAGCAAACACAAAAATACCATCTGAATGTCTCTCTCTTTTTTAAAAAATCTTCCATAAGGGCCGTTCATGCTGTCCTGTGTCAGTCTCTACTCTTTTCTCCTCTTCATCATACTGTTCCCCATCTCTGCTATCGATAACTTTCTAGAGGTAAATATTTTTGACTACTTTTTCATTAATTCTGGGTGTAAATTTAAGACACTGCTTAGTTGGTAGTTGCATGCTAATAGATGATAAAAGAATGCCATAGATACACCATTCATTTTTTTAAAAAAAGCTTGTTTAAAGCTGCAGCATGTAAATTTAATAGCTTTGTTTTTTTACATATTTGTTGAAACTGTCACTATTTCGTGAGAGAATGCTATGAGACACAATCTGTGAAAAGATCCAAACTCTTCTATCTTCTCCCAGTGTTAACTAGAAACAATCACAGTCTGACAATTAGACCAGAAAGTGTTCTTTAGTTATCCTTTATTTATTTAACCTGTTAGTCTTGGTACATACTCTTATTAATTTAATTATCTATTTTGTTATTCTTTTTTGTGTCTCTTTTTCACTTCTACTCAAAATATCTGTGGCCCTAGGTTAATCCAGGGATATTAGAGAGTACGAAAATAAGACATTTAAAGATAATAAAATCATTTTTGCACAATTTTCTTTGGTCTGTAATGTTTGTTCTCTGTGCACTAATTTATATTAAAAATAAAAACAAAAACAAAAACTAGAAACACTCAATCAGAGGAAGGAAACAGGTGTCAGTCATCCTCCGTGTGGCGCTGCTCATCCCCCTTGCTCTTTGCTATGCTGCAGCTAGCAAAGCCTGTAGTGAATGCTACACTAGTTAGCATGTCTGCTGTGGACGGTGGATAAGCAATTTTCCTGTAAAAAAAAGTTGTTTCTCTGACATTAGCACGTTTAGCAGCGAGGGCATGAGGATGATTGACAGCTCTAAGCCCCTCCTCCTGACTGTGATTGGTTGTTTTTGGTGCATTTATCAGACGGTGATAGCTGCTCAGGGAGAATATGGAGGAGATTGATCTTTTCACAGATTATCTGTCTCATAACAAACTGTCACTATGTGGTGACAGTTTTAATAAAAATGTAAAAAAAAAAAAAAGATTTTTTAAAATAAAAGTTACATAGTGCAGCTTTAAAGTAAAGTGACCAGTTGTGTGAAAAAAAGCCTTTTGTGTGATGCTTTCTGCACTGCTCATCGTGCCCCCCTTTCCCCCCATCAGATCGTGTGTGTTCCACATGACTGGCGTGTTACTCTGGTCATCATTATTGCAGTGAATGCCATCGTGTCTTTCATGTTGGAGGTACGACATCACATCCTGTCTCTGACCGATCTGCCTCAATATGCAAAGTGCGATTTGCATGCATTGAATTTTTTTTTTCTTTACCAAAATCTTGCTTGTAGCTGCACAATTGCTTCTTAATGAATGAAATACGTTGATTACATCTTTTAAATTTGTGACACTTGCCGTTTTTCTGGTGCTGTAACTCGATCCTGATGATTAGCCGACTCTTGAAGTTCCCCTCCCCTGAAATCTCCCGTAGATTTTGATCGTTGACATCATCTTGTGGAGGCTTGTTTTCAGAGGAAGTCAGGGGGCCAATGGCCCCAGAGAGTCCTCCTCTGGCGACACACCACAGGTTGGGAAGCCTTTTTTTCCCCTCTCTCTCTTACTAAAATCTGCTTCATTCAGTCTCACTGTTTAGATAGCACCTTGTACTTAACTCTAGCTCTTTCACTCCTAAAACTGCTATCTGTCTTTTCTTGATACGCATGGTGGTTCAGTATATATGAAAATCTCGTTTTAGTGGGTTTAAATGTGAAGACAAGTTTGCACATTTGGCGAAGCATGAAGACCTGTCACATATGTGACGCATGTGTGTTGCTCTTGATTCGTCAACATTTGGCCTGGTATAGACCCTTTTCACATGACGTCACACAACCTCCGTTTTGGCTCGAAGCTGTGTATCCTTAGTTCCGGTGTACATAGTAAGTAACGATAAAGTTGTCTATTTCATATATATATATATATATATATATG
>NW_015113430.1:229607-241215 GCF_001443285.1 Poecilia latipinna | reverse complement strand
CATATATATATATATATATATATATGAAATAGACAACTTTATCGTTACTTACTATGTACACCGGAACTAAGGATACACAGCTTCGAGCCAAAACGGAGGTTGTGTGACGTCATGTGAAAAGGGTCTATTGGGATCGAAGGTGTGCTACTGTGACGACATTTCTTTTTCCTGCCTGACCATCTGATACTGAAAGCTCAGCGCTCGTTACAGAGTCTACGGGTGCCCAAAGTGGTCAAAAATAATTACAATCCAAATAAGTCAGAAAATAGGCCAGATTTCACTCACTGAACTTTTTGTAGGTGAGCAGATCTTCATCAGTGCAGAAAGAGCAACTAAATGTTTATAAAAATGTAGCCTTTTTATTTTTCAAGCATTAAATCAGACCAAACATGTCCTGTTTTCAGTTAAGGTTACTGAAATTCTGTCTTTTCCCAAATGCAAGAGACATTTTTTGAGAGTATTAATTCGTAGCTTTACGTTAAATTGATATTTTTACTGAATGACTTAGCTCAAGCTTTTCACAGTAGTTTGCTGAATTTTGGCTGAATCCTTCTGTGTAACTCAGGCTGCGTAAGCAGTCTTCACCCACTTCAAAATAAGAGCGTAAATATAAATGTCTTACCACTTTAAGAATTCATAACAGTCAATAACAAACACGTCAACACAGATGTCGAACTTTATTCAACTGAAAGTTAACAAAACAGCCAAGTAAATTAGCACTTTATCTGGAAAGATTTGTTTGTGAAGAAGCTACATGCGCTAAGCGTTTTCAAAGTTAGCAAAAATGTTAGACAAAAAGTTAGCTCTGCTATTAGCACATTAAAGGACTAGCAGAAGTGTGCCCACAGCTGTCATCCTGATGTCTTGGTTGTTTCATGGCTTTTTCTTCCATGATGGCTTTGTTTAAGTTGTTACCTTAAAATATTTTGTCATGATTGTCCCAGTTTAACTCAACCTTTTAACTGTACCTAGCAGAAGCTTATAAAGCCATGACATCATCACCTGGACTTTCTCAAACTGTTTAAACACAGAGCAATATGAGTGTGTGCAAACTTCCTAATTTGAAGAAATGAATATTAAATCTGATCTAGAACATTAAAGTTTAATTTGTTTTTATTAGACAGTAAGAAAAAATAGTTGTTTCTATATGAAGTGTATGTATATCTCTATTTTCAACGCTTTATGTATGTTGAATGCTGGAGCAATATTTACCTCAAGTCATTTATTTATACACTGCAAAAACACAAAGTCTTACTTGGTATTTTTGGTCTACTTTGTGGTGGAGATGTCTTAGTACACTTGAAATAAGACAAAACTGACACAATTCATTTTTGAGTGAGATATAAAAGCTTATTTTCAGTAAGTCATTCTTTAATATTGATAAAAAAGTCGTACTTCCACAGGAAGATTATTTCATTGATAACACTGAAAGAATCTGTTTCATTGTTATAACAAGTAAATAACACTTGTTATTTCAATTATTTAAGAAATTATCAACATAAGTTTCTATGGCTTGCTAAAAAGTCACTTTTAAGTTACTTTTGTCTCATTTCAAGTGTACTAAGATATTTGCACAAGAAACTAGAGCAAACATATCTATTAAGACTGTGTTTTTGCAGCGTAGATGCACGAGACAATGGTGTAACATATTACATGCTTTTCTTTTTTTTTTGGAAACTTACTATGATGATGAAAATGTAGCAGAATCCTCTTAAAAAAGCTTTATAAACAAATTCAGAATTTCAGGAATGTGTTTATTGTGATTCTCATTAAAAAACATAGAATTCTGCATCTTTTTGTTAGTTAAATATCCACATCACTAGCTAGTCACTGAAGTGATGCTTTGACTCCTAGATTTTTATTGGTGTTGATGTTGACAGGTTGCTAATGACAGCTGGGGCGCGTTGTTCCTGTCCCGGTTGTTCTGTCAGAGGAACAAGCCGCCGAAGGTTCTGTACAGGCACCTGGCCCTGGAGCTGCAGGAGGACGCTGACTGGCCCCCCAAACCCTCTACTGTCACGTACGCCGCTGAAGCACAGCCCCACATCTCTGCGACTCTCTGATCCCTGCAGGGGGCGGAGCCTGACATGTCCTACTGATACAGACTAACACACACACACACGGTCTCCTACTTGATGTCCTTCATTCTTACCCACCATATCAAAGTGAACTAAACTCTGAATCCTGGGTTGAGCCAGAGGTCTTTCCATTTTTGGAGCCTTGTATGCTAATGCTAATGCTATGGAGCAACTGTCATGAATCATACTTGAACGTTCTAATGAGTGCAGAAATGACGAGCATATCGTTTGCCCTCATACAGATTTCATCTCTTTTGTTGTCACAGTTACATGTTTCAGATCACCAAACGGACAAAGATAACCTGAGAAAATACAAAATGTTCAACATACTTATGTAAAAGGTAAATTACTCCTGAGCCTACGAACTGCCTGATCTGGGTTGCGCAAAACTTTGTCGATATTCCCCTAATTAAAAAAACAAACACAATTTTGCAGTTGCGGTGTTTCCATTAAATAACAAATGCAATTAAAATCGCACGTGAATATGTTTGTTCATCTGGTAAGTCATTAAAAATGATTCCTTGCCATCATCCTCCGACTACTTCCTGTTGACTTCTTCTTCATGGTTTGCGCCGATGGGAACATCTGGTTGTTGATCATGTGACTTCTATGAAGGAAAAAAAAAGGTGTTTCCACTGCAGTTTTGCAAAAATAAAACAATTTCAGTAAAAAAGTGCCGTGTTTCCATTAAGCTAAACTATTTTCCAAATGTCAAACTGTGTAACTATACAGTCAATAGAAACACAGCTTGTTTTACCTAAAGAGGCAACAACAGCCTTCAAGAACTGCTGATTAACCTTTTACATGACTGTAAAAGAGTTGTGATTCACTCTTTACGGCAGAATTCTTTAATTCAGTCAAATTGGAGAGTTTTTGAGCATGAACGCTCAAAGGTCTTATGACTGTTTGTTGTACACTTGAAGTAATTTTCAATTCAGTCCAGTTTATTTCTAATTCACGACACAAGGTTATTTCAGCAACGGTTGCTTGCGTTGTGTCATTAACTTTACCGCAATCCCTCAGACCAATCATGCATGTAGCGACATTGGGGAGGAAAAACTCCCCTTTAACAGGAAGAAACTTCCAGCAGAACCAGAACCAGAACCTGGCTCAGTACAAGCAGCTGTCTGCTGCTACTTGTTTAGATCGGGACATGCTGTGTTGCTTTTTGGGATCTCTGTGTGCCTCATGTTGTCAGAGAGGTCCTTCTGTTGGCATTTCTGTAACAGGGCCTAGTTGTGGTTAGTAAAACAGAACCAAAACAAAAACAAACTGGTAAATCACAGTTAATTCATAACAAGATGGACATTTACTTTTTCACATATTAGCAGGTCAGTTAGAACAGCTTTCTGGATGAAAGCATCATTAAAACCCTTTCTGTATTTAATCAGGTTATCTGTCTGATGTCAAAATTGGCTTGTTGGTTTGATGACCTGAAACACATACTCTAAAGTAAGGGGGCAGATACTTTTTTTTTTGTTTGTTTGTTTTTTTTACAGTTGTGAGGTTTATATGTCATATCCTGTCATCTGCAAGTCATTTGTAACTTGAGTTATAAAAAGCTTCAGAAGTGGTACATAATATAATTGCACATATTGAAAACTGACTACTGTAATAATAGTTTATTTTATGAATTCATCTTACTAGGGTAACAGTGCTGAGACAAAATACAATACTGCAGGCGACTCTGAGTTTAGCATGGAGTTTAATTTACCGTCATCAAGCCGTCATTATTCAAATAAACTTGAAGTTTAACGTGAAGATTGATGACCTGCGTTTAAGGATAAATGGAAGATTTAGTCATAAACGAAAGAAAGTACACCCTCTTTCATTTCTAGGCTCATCTCTCTGCAAGGTTCTAAAATGAATTCAATCTAACCTTCTGTCAAAAACGAACAACAGATGCAACTCTGTGATTATTTCTCTGGAGAACTAAGTACACCCCATGACTAAGTAGCTTCAAGAGCAACCTGCAGCAGCATTCACGATACAAGTCGTTTTGGTTCATCAGACCGTTGTGGAGATTTTTTTGCTCACTTTTCTTTCCAGTTTGTAAAGAAAACTACTCCTGTTTCATTTCTTTGAGGTTGTCTGCCACATGGTGTTCTAGGGCCTTGGGAAGAGTAAATTTCCGCCAAAAAATCTCAGAAAGTTTGAGATTAAGCTAAAAAAAATTTCTGGAAAAAACGTTTATTTTTGAATGTGAAAACTCAAAAATTCGCTAGAAAAAAATTATGACATTTTGACATTAATCTCCGAAGTTTTCTAGAAAATGTACATCACATATGTTGACCAGTATTCCACTTACTGCTAATCAATAGCAAAAACAAACATTTGGCTTTTAATGTGTAAATGAACTCAGTGTTTCGGCTGTTTGGCAGTTTTCTGGAAGTTCTTTCCAGATTGTAGAGCATAAACACTGAATGTTGCTTCTGAATAATAAAACCACAAGTGAAAGAGGGTGTCATTTTACTGGTGATTGTAAGCTAAGTTTATTAAAAATACCCGGTACTGTTGTACTTTTGAGAAAGAAAGCGTTAAATTAGCTTTTTTCCCTCTCTTTTAGAATCAGAATTCTTCCTGTGGAAGAGAAAAGAAACAACCACCCGTTTTCCTGTAGATGCTTTTGTCCTCCATTTCTGATTGATGTGACTGCCTTTTTCATGATTATGGAACATTCCACTTTAATAATTGCATATTTAATATCATGGAACTGAAAACTTGATTTTATCAGATTTTTGTGCACGTAGGTTCTTGTTTACATAAAGTGTTTCCCAAAAATAAATCTGTGAAAATGTGGGAAAAGTCTCATTTGAATGAAATGTAATTCCATGTGTGTGTGTGTGTGTGTGTGTATATATATATATATATATATATATATATATATATATATATATATATATATGTGTGTGTGTGTGTGTATCTTTTTTTTCTGATGCCAGTGTTTGCTCTGCAGAACTTCCATGAAATTCCCCCAATAAATGTGTATTTGAAACCAGTGTTGCAGACTTCGTGGGGGGCTGACCTTGGTCACACTTTTTCAGCCAAGACTCACTGATCAATTATGGGCTTTCCCAGCCTCCTCGCTGCCTGGCATATGGGCCCTTAAGGGTGCAGGAGTGGAGGAGAAAGAGTGCTATCATTTCATGTGGAGATCAGGGCCTACGGGCTGTGAATGGACGGATTTAGCGGGGACCGTGAATAAGGGGAAGGGGCTCTTCGCTTGTAGCCAAAAGAAAGGAATCTCCCACAGATCAGGGAAGGGGCCTTTTATTTTGGGAGAATATTCATGATGAGGATGAGGAGGCATCATGAATTCATGTGTCTCTGTGACTTGTGGGATCATCTTTTCGGTAAACACCGATGTCTTGCCTTCGGCGGCTTGTTTGCCGTGTGGTGTTTTTTGCGGATAGTGTTGCCTCCTCACAGCAACATGGGTTTGTGTGTGTGTGTACTCTCTGCTGTATTGCTTTTGTGTCCGTAGTGGGAACAGATGGAGAGTGGTGGAGACAAATAAAGAAGCTAAAACAAACAGTCTTTCTTCCTCGCAGCTAGCAACTCACCCAAAAAGATTTTCTCAAGCTTGCTCTCAGACGTGTGCTATTTCAGACATTGTTAACTTTTTTTTTTCTTAATCTGTCTTTTAAGTAACACTTTTTTTGTTTAGGTTGGCCATTTTCAAGATTTATTTACACTCTCACTGCTTACATTGTCCCCTGAATTCAGCGTTAAATGGATAGTTCAGGATTTTTAAAATAAGGTTCTGTTAATACTTTTCAAACAGTCATTTTACTTTTAGTAAATAATGCCCTTTGCATCTTATTTGGTGAAAACCAACCCTGTGTTCTACGCTTCACTTCGTCCAGAGGGAGTGGACTCTCAGCTATTCACAAACAATTGCTTGCTGGAGGCGTGGACCCTGCAGAAGCTTGAAACTTTACCCAACTGCTAATGTATGGCTGTGATGTTGGACGCTATGAAGCTTACCGGAAATTTCCTGCGCTGTAAACAACAATCCTCCATTGTGAAGAAGGAACAGGATGGCTGTTAATGTTAATACAATATTTGGAGGTGTGGCCAACACGGACTGGACGGCTTTGTTCACTTCCTCCGCCGCTGTTGTTAAAACTACAGACAGACTGCAATTCTCAAAACCGTAGAAAACTGTCATCATCGTTCACGACTTCTCCTTCTGTTCATTGATTAGCCTGGTGAAAATTCTACCAGAGAAATCAAATTCAATTGGAGAAAGCCCAGACGGAACATTGAAGGAAAATGAGCATCGAGCAGAATTGCGTAGAAAAGCAACGGCCAGACTATCCAAGCGGAACCAAGACAAAAGCAGATTTCTGCTCTGATGTCAGAAACATTGTGGCATAATTATGTGAACTTTTAAACTGTTATGTTGTTTTGAGTGCTTATTTATAGAAATTTAAATGTTGGAATATGTGATGGACTGGTGACATGTCCAGGGTTTACTGCCTCACACTCAGTGACTGCTGGAGAAACACAGCAAACTTTTTTTTAATGTTTTTGCTATTACAAGGATTTCACTCAGATGCTCTGTAATTTCTATGCAATGAATTTGAGATAAGGAATCATAAGCATTAAAAAGGAGATCCAGAACTTGGCTGTAGCTATATTAGCTTAAATATTCTCCAAAGACAATTGTAGATTGACAGTTTGCCCTTTAATTTCCAGTTTTAAACTTCAGCTTGTAATTGAACTTGAACTAAAAGGACAAAGTGAGATAGAAAAGAAAAAGAGTGTTTTATTAATGTTGGGGTTTCTCGTGCAGACAGTGATTCACTGTTTTTAATAACTTCTGGGTATTCCTTATAAAACACAAAGAGACTTTAAGCATCTAACATTTGAAAACTGCTTTTAAGAATCTCAGTTCAATATGTGGACATGCTGTGCAAACACAACACAATTTTCAGTTTTGCAAGCTACTTTGAGCAGACATGCAGTAATACTAAAGCATTTTTCAAAATGTTACTGTTGTATCCGTTAGTCTTGTATTGTTGTATCAGTCTTGATTGCAAAGGCCAACATGTTCTGTTTGTGATTTCATATGAGATTGGTGCTGGTACAATGTTTCCTCCTTCCATTTCCTGTGTTAACAACCAGCCAATGATGGTGTGAAGATTCATAAAGTAGCAATAAGTTAAACTGACATTTAGTTTAAACTTGTTTTAAGATGTAAAAGTCCCCTTTGGTCTGTTCTCAATCTTTATGCTAAATTAAGACGCCAGGAGAGATATCTGCTGCTGGTAAGATATGAACTGCTTTTAACCTTTTAACAGAAGTTCCCTGTAAAAATCCCAAACTATCACTTTTGTGACGATCATCAAGTCTTCAACTTTTGTATTCCTACTTTGCAAAAGACCAATTAGCATGCTGTTTCTACTAAAGTTCTTAGATCCAGTTGAGGCCCCGTTTTTGATTAATAGTCGGGACATAAGGCCAACCTGATGCTCACATACCAATGGCCTCATTTTACAGATGATACAAAGGCAACCACGTCTGGTAAAAGGTCTGTGACCCACCAGCTGGTCACAAAGCCCCTTTCCTCCCTAATGTCCCCCTGAGCATCGTCTCCTTACCCCGGGTCCTCATGGCATCGCTGTCCCCCTTCATTTATCAGTCTTTCCTGGCCTGAATGGGCTCTGTGGTTGGTCAATAAATTCAGTGATTCAGGGGGTGGACAGTTGCAGCCGTGTTAGCGTTTGTTCACAGGCTTGTCGGAGGGATGGGCCCCGCCCAGCTGCTCTTTGTCTCCCGTGGTCCCTCATCAGGTTAGAAGTCAATGGAGAGCCTTGTGCAGAGGTGGTTGGGGCATGGATGGAGCCGCCTCTCACATGGCGTTCACACAGGGGGAGGACTGCTTCGGATCACTGTGACACTTGTTCATGTGGGGCCGTGCAACATTGCCCGGTTGCCTGTCTTGTTCTCCCGCGAGGGCCTGTGCGATCTTCAGAGCTTAGAACAAACTAATGGCTGAGGCTGCAGACTTGTAGTGGGGGGGGGGGGGGGGGTAAGTTGATCTGCACTCCCAGGCCTCGCAGTGCCCATGCTGAAAAGGAGCGCACAAGTCTATCTTACGATCTCACTTTACAGATGAGACTCACAATAAAATGAGGTCAGGCCTTCATTTGGGAGTGATGGTAAATCCACTCGTTAAACTTGGTATGGAATAGCACTTATGCACTTTTGTGTCTTCTAAAGATGTCACATTGTTGCGTAGTTTTGGCCCCTTTCTGCAGATCAGCTGAGCCCATGCATGGGAGCAACCAAAGCCAAAGAAAAGAGACAGAAAGCCATAGATAAGGCAACACAGGGACGGCAGAGGGCATTAGGAGATGGAAAACAGAGGACAGAAAAAGACGCTCTGTGACTGAAGAGGGACTTAGAGACATGACTGAAGCCTGACTGTCATGAGAAGATGAGTTTCCATGGCCACCCAGGAGCCACCCAGGAAGCATTTAAGCAGGGGAGGCTCAGGGGTCCTGGGTTCTGGGCCCAGGCTGGTGAATCACACGCAACAACCAGGGATTATGTGCATAAGTGATGAGCGCTAAGCTGGCAGGTGAAGAAGGGAGGCCCTGGGACAAGGATTGCGCCATCCCTCAGGACATCGCTGTCTGTAAGAAGCAGACTTTTTTCTTTTCCACCCCAAGTGAGGATGATCTGCCATGTGAAGGGGACTCAGCCAGAGGTCCTCCAGAGCTGAAAGGGCATCCCACAGGCGGCTTTCACACCATAAGTGGCCATAACGCTGGTCTTGTGAGTCGTCTTGAGTGGCAAGAATGGGGCATCTTCACATTCAGAAATGCCAACACAAACACCCTCATGGATATGGACTGAGCTTGTAAGAGGCTAAGCCCCACATGGCAGGGCATCGCTGAGTGGAGCTTTTGACCTGCAACGCGTATTAAAGAACAGAGGTTACATTGGCGTTCGTTTTGAGACAAGGAGCTCTTGTTTCTGTCCCCAATCAACAGGTTCGCAGGTTGTTCTGATGCAGGGAATCAACCCTCATAATGTCCACGGCTTTTACAGGAATGCGTTTGAACTTTGGTGGCACAAAGAAATCACATTCCCGTGGTGGCACGGAAAAAAATGCACAGTTCACCAACCTACCCCCCAATACCTTTTCAAGACGATGGTATCCCTGGATAGATTAACATGTAAATACACTTAGATGCTTTGACAATGCACTGAAATGCATATAATCTACATGCTAACGAGTGCTTTAAAGAGTTGCCACGGCTGAATGTGGTTTAAGCAACACTTTCATGTCTGGGTTTTAAAAATTAAACATGAGGCCTCTCTTGGAATCTCGAAAAGCCTTTTTTTTAATTTGTTGAGGGATAAGGCGATGGCTGGGTTTCCCTTTCAAAGGGACTTTAATAGGGCTTCAATCTCATTGCATTTGCCTCCAAGCTGAACATATAAATGCTGGGTTTTTTTTCACCCTTTTATGCAGGATCTTGCCACATTAGATGACAGATGGAAGGTTGTGATGGTGAAATACCAGTTACTATGGTGCCAGTTGTCCTCAGCAGCTTCTCCTGGCATACCAAAGCGTCCCTCCTGAAAACCCGTCTACTGACTCGGAATAAGCTGACTTGAATCTTCTCAGGTTGTTGTTGACAAACACGAGCCTGGATGAGTCCCCTAATCTCCCGCTCCTTTATTCACCTTTTATTGCCGTGTAAACTGGTCTGAATGGATTAAAAACTAAACCTCTGTTTTCAGCCTTCTCTTATCTCACCCAGGGTTTAATCTAATGCCCTCTACCCTTTAGACATCTCTGCCTCAGCTAAACTTGACCATATTTTTGATTCAACTCATCGCCATGGTAACCAGTTATTTCCCATCCTCGTGCTCCCACCCTCGGCTTCTTTCCTCCATTGATACTGCTACCTCCTCCCTGTGCCTGCGATTTCTTCTGTTTTTTGTCCAAATAAAACAAAGCAGAGAGTGAATGTGCTCTGAGGTAGGTAAATGTATGCAGTGACATCAGCCAGGACGGGTCTATTCTGCCGGATTCCTGTTCCACTTGTTTCCAGCCTTGTCTGGGGGCTGGACACTCTGTTGGGCCCATTGTCCCACATGTATTCCACACAGGCCTGCAATTAATAGAGGCCTTGTCTAAGGCTCCTGGAGCAGAAACTGCTATTTGGGAGGGGGGACAAAAGGCAGGCAGAGACAGGGGGCTGGGAGTTGCTAAGGGAGCAGCCCCTCCCTTCCCTCTTTATGGGGGGAATTAAAAGGGAGAAGGAGGGACGAAGAGAGAGCAGAGCCCTGGATTGAGATCTTTAAGTGATCCCTTCTGTCTGCGCCCTCCCCTCATGGCCTGAGAGGTTTTCATACCAGCCTCTGAAAGGGAGTCCTTGCTGTATTTGATGATGAGGATGATCATTTCACTGCCTGCATGGCGGGGTGCTTGCTGACTGGGTGGGAGGAACAGCAAGCAGAGGCTGTAGCTGATAAACCAGGTGAAGAGGGGAGTGAAGGTGACGGCACCATGCAGGTGGATGTGAAGAGACATCCATCACATTTTATGCATTCTTATGGGATGCTTGACTCCTTTGGTCACTAAGGAGGGTGGATACACACCAACCAAACTCTAGTAGTAACCCTAGAAAGTCAGACTTGTTCTGAGAGGTGTGAATGCGCAATCGAACTCTGAAGGCAAACTTTGGTCAACCTCCAAACCGAGGTCCTGATTGGACCTACCCCTGCTTCGGTTAGGTTTAAGTGAACTCTGGTGTGGTGTGAATGTATATGTGAACGCCGACTCCCCCACGCATCTCCTTCAGACTAGCCAGCAGAAATTAGCAAAGACCTGGTGGAACTGCTGAGTTCCTTATACAAACTACTTCTCAGTGAAGCGCTGGAAAAAACGTTCTTAAAGGAATGAAAAGCAGCAATGTTATGATGACTTTCTGAAAGTGGAGTTTCGGAAAGAGCAGGAGTTTTTAAAGAGACAGAGGCCCAATTTCAATATTACGATGTCAAATTTCTTTTAAGTCATGTTTGATATATGCAGTATTTTCATAGCAACAGAAAGCAACATAGTCACTTGATTGTGCTATAAATACATAATACTGCCTCTTTAAGGATAATTATAGATCTTTTTTTTTTTTTGCTACGTCCCTGGATTGGCTCCATAACTATGCGTTCCAGAGTTTTCTTTTTCTGAAATGTTTGAATGAGTTTTAAAGCATGAAAGATATGTATTAACACAAGACTTTTATTGTGTTAATTTAAACAGTAACCAGCTTCTTAGGTCATTTCACCTCTGAAAAGGGCTTGAACTCTGTCAGAGAGGACAGGGAAGTCCAACCAGCCTGATAGGTCAGAAGGTCAAATAGCCTGTACACTGACAGTTCAATTTGATGTGTTGAGAATTTGGGAAGGTATAGGTTCAAGACCTAAATGCTGAAAACAATTATGTTGTTTTACAGTGAGGTAATTGAGGGGAAAAAAATGCAGTAATAAACCACAATAATATGAAAAAC
>NW_015113430.1:215979-226418 GCF_001443285.1 Poecilia latipinna | reverse complement strand
AAAACATTCTCTGAACACTGCGGGTAAAATGTGGTTTCAGGTCATATTTTCCAGATCATAAGGAATCCTGCAATGAAAATGCTAATAAATAAGGGCATTTTATGGATCCTCAAAACAACATTCAGTATATACATACTGATTTATATATATATATATATATATATATATATATATATATATATATATATATATATATATATATATATATATATATATTTATTTTTTTTTTTTTTACAGAAAACAGGTTTAAAAAAAACAAGAAATCAATCTACTTTTTTAAATTTTCAACTATATATGAAACATCTCCTCTGTAGTATTAGAATGCATAACAGAAGCATCCCACATGAAATCTGTTTTGCTTTCCCAACTGTCTAAAAGTATTTCTGTCCACTTGCTTTCATGTCTGAAACATGATGGCAGTCGAGGAGGGAAGCTTAGACAGAATTCTCCACCTTCAATGACAGTAGGATTGTTCCAGATAGCCAGTAAGCTACAGCTTCTGTTGCTCCTAGTGCTTTATAAGTTTTAGCAACCATATTGCTCTGCTAATTTTTCTGTTTATTTTTCGTCAGCTGCTATCATCTGTTAGTTACCAATTATTAACGCCAAGATTTAATGATTAAATACTGTACATTTTGCAAGTTACTGGACATACCTTTAGCTAATTTAACCCTTCATGTTTTTCGCTGTATGAAGAATGTCATAAATTTGTACAATTGTAGTAATTTTTCTACTGTTCAATAGAATCCTTTTATTGGAAATGCAGAGGCACGTTACTGCCACCAAGAAATTTTTTTCACCATAAACGCTTCACTCAAAGCTAAATACCAAGTTACAACACACTTTTCAGATTTGTTTTTGGTGGGGTTTTTTTTTTTTTTTTTAATTTGCAAAACCGTAGTTGTCTTAATCGACTTCAGAATTATGTACAACTATGATGAGATAGTTGTTGACATAAAATTATGAAAGATTATAATTGACGTTTGTGGGTTTATGTTGCCATAATAGATTTTTCTCTCCCTAAGACCATTGTGCTATTTGGAGAATGTGGGAAAAATGTGTGACTTATTTATGATGATGTAACCACGATCTGAAACAGATGAAAAGTAGCATATTTACTTCAGGATTTTTTTTTTTCTCTTTCGCTTTTCACAAAGCTGATTGGCTCATTTGTAATTGGGGTTTTTTAATGCTTTCAACTGTGACTTTGCAAGTTTTTGTATATTTATCACTAACCGGACAGGTAGCCAATAAGAGCGCCTTGCCGCACGAGCCCTCGCCTGCTCGGCACCGTTTCCCGCGCGCTTATTGGACAAGCAGAGGGAACCCCGACGTGTCACACGAGCCGCTCGCGTGCAGGCTGTGATTGTATAAATACCGAGCAGAAGCACTTGTGTCTGGAGTGCTGCAGTTTGACTCGGAGACAGTTCGTACTGCTGTCATTTGTTATAGTCAGCTAGCTACCCTGAGAGCTGCCAGGAAACGGCGGGACTGTCGGCCGTTTACTTTTCGGTTGTTTTTCGCTCTTGTGCGAACCTGAAGATGCCAGCCGGTACTTTCGAAAGAGCATCTCCGTCTGGCGTTGCGGCTGTCCCGGCAAGAGGCGACTGTACCCCAGGGAAACCCCGCACTCTGGCAGAGAACAGAAAGGTAGATTTTCTGAGCGCAATCATTTTAGTTACACATGTAATAACTTTTATACCCTAACAACAACACTAACTGCATTTTTACCTACTCGTGGAAGTCCTCCAAGCCAATTATGGAGAAGCGGCGACGCGCGCGCATCAATGAGAGCCTGGGTCAGCTGAAGACCCTCATCCTGGACGCGCTCAAGAAAGACGTAAGAGTCTGAGCGAGCCACTGTCAATGACTTCTCCAAATGTAATGAGAGTTTTAAGCACAGCTGCTCTGTTTTTGTATGAAGAGCTCCAGGCACTCCAAGCTGGAGAAGGCCGACATCCTGGAGATGACGGTAAAGCACCTGAGGAACCTGCAGCGGCTTCAGATGACAGGTGTGTAAGCTCAGTCACCCCGGTTTTAGGTTGGTATTAATAATTCATCTCTGGTACCTACTTTTTGACTGTGAAAATTTTGCCTAGAAGAGACTAATTACAGAGTTAAGAAAAGCACACTAACAGGAAAACAAGAACGGTTAAAATGTTACCAATTAAACTACTGTAACAATTTACATACCTTTTTTTATTTGAGAGTTATATATTTTATCCATCATTTGTTCTAGAAACTGTGCAAGTTTAACAGCTACAAAATAAATTAATTAGGCAATTGATCTGACTTAATTTTACATCTAATTAATTCAGACATTTTACTTAGTTATATTCAATGAATTAGAATATGCCTTCCAATGAGTCTTGTCAGATTAAACATATCTTTTGAAAATAACCTTCAAACAGGTATTAAACATACTTTTCATAAAGACCTCTTTTCTCTTTTAAAAATGTTGGTTCAGTGTACTGTAAGAAGAAAATAATTATTAGCAAAAATAAACGTTGTAAAGCATAATGAATGTAATTAATTAATACAACACATTTCACCTAGTGAATCGAGATGAAATTAACTTTTTAACAATATTCTAATTTATTGAGTATGACTGTAAATGATTAGTTTAATTATTCCAGTAAATAAGGGTGGGACTAATATTATTTTTAAAACAACTTCAATTGTAGATATTTGCATATGTGACAGTTTATATTTTTTTAATCTAACGGAAGTTCAAAAGGTCTGGACAAGCAACTAGATAACGGCATGTTTAAGATTTCTGTAGCCAGAATCATATCATGCATTTAAACGTTTAGGCTCATAAAGATAAATACACTTGATTTTTGAAATTGAAATTAAAATGAAAGTTTTACAGCTGTAGTCATTAGTGCATGCATGGACATTTTTTCAGTGTTATAAACCTAAGTTTGACTTCATCATTATGAATACCATCTCCAAATTATCTAAAAGCTGGACACAAAAACTCTGCTCCAAAACTTGAGCTTTCTTAACCACAAGTTTTATGACTGTACTAAACTTTTACAAAGTTGTTATATTCATTCACAACATGACGCATAAAAGCATATAAGGCTTAATGTTGGACACTTCACACAATGAATAACTGCTGACCAAACCTGCATCGTTAAACATTACATTTACAAGTAGCTTGATAAAAATAAAGCTAAATCAATCTCTAATATTTAAAAACCTCCACAGTATTTTTTAAGTGTGCTTAGCCTACCTATAACTCTCAGCTTAAAACCAAGCAGGACTCTCCGTTTTTAATCCTTTCTACCTAGTTGTGAGTGTTTTTGATGTATGTTAGGTTGTTTGCCCTTCTTTCCATTTCTTAACATTTTTATTTCTTCTCTAGCGGCTTTAAACACAGACCCATCCATCCTGGGGAAGTACCGAGCTGGGTTCAGCGAGTGTGTTGGAGAGGTTACCCGTTTCCTGTCCACGTGTGAAGGGGTCACGGCCGAGGTGAGGACTCGCCTCCTCGGCCACCTCGCGGCCTGTGTGACCCAGATTAACATGTATGGACCTCACCTGGGCGACCTGGGACAGACCAGCGGTACGCAGATCAGCGCGCCTCTGGGCCTGCGGGACCCCCTCAAGGGTGGCTCACTATCCACTGAAGCCATGAAACTGTATGGAGGCTTCCAGGTGGTGGCATCTCCAGACGGACACTTTGCGTTTCTTATTCCCGGCGCAGCTCTCACACCTCTGAGTGTACAGAACAGCCACCATGTGTCACCTGTCGCACCTGCTGTCACCTCAGACTCTATGTGGAGACCGTGGTAGGAACCATGGAGGCGGGAAAAAAATGACAATAAGACAATAAATCATATTTTTTGTTGTACATTTTGTAAATACTTTAGGGAATATTTCTTAACAGATTCTTTTATCTACATTTATATTGGCATACATGCATGGAAAGAGATATTTCTCTGTCTCTTTGCCTTAGTCGACATATAAAATGCTGATTGTTCTTAAAAGCACTGCCTGTTCATAAATAAACAAAACATGTTTATAATGTGTAAAAGATGTATTATTTAAAAAGAATAGCCATCTGACCATATCACTTTCATTTATTCTCTACCCACATTTGATTTTCTCAGTTTTGTGGCTGGATTAAATATTTATTTAAAGAGGTAAATGTCCTAAAACGGTTCCTGTCGTGTTCAAATAGACGAGACCTGACTCAAAAGTGTTCAAAATCTGAGTTTATGTTTATAAGACGCTGGCTCAGCAGGGTCAGTCTAAGTGTTGTCTATCATTAAGGCTGGGCATCTACATCTGTCCTGAATATTAGGCTGGGGATTCTACACAACTCTGTCTGCACAGATCCTGGAAAGACAAGGTGTTCCCACCAATAGACTGGTTTCTGAGGGATCACAACCTGCAGAATCTATCAGACCAGCTAAATCCAGCTGAACTCAAAATCACAAGAGTGATGGTTAAGAGATGTCTACAGTGTGGCTTGGAGGCCACTTGTGTGCCAACCCTGAATAGAAGTATCTAGTTTATTTACTATTGATCAACATTATTAGCTTTTTCTTCTTTTACTCTTTCCTCTGGTTTGTTATTTTGTTTGTATTTTCTTTTAGTTCCTGTAAAGCACTTTGTATTCCCTTGTTGCTGAAAATGTGCTATATAAATAAAATTACCTTTACCTTTACCTCTGGACTGATTTTGAGATCCACAGTTTGAGAAAGGTGCATATTACTGCCAGGCCAAACTAAAATAATTTATTTTTTTATCTGCAAATTTAAATAATTTTATATTAGGTGGCGCACAAAGTATTCATCTTCTAATAGTCATGGTTTTTACTTTCTTTTTAAATTCATAGTAAACAGGGTCACAAAATCCATTGACTTTTACTCAAACTCAGACGTGGATTCATGCAAGGCTGCAGTTAATTGATTTATTGATCTTTCCTAAACATAGCAAATGTTTTTCAAAAATAGGGTGGCCGAAACCATGTTCTTGTGGAAAAATCCTATTTTTGTGGCTCCCAAGCACTTTCAGCTTGACGACCTTGCCCCGTGTGGACACCACTAGTAATACATCAAACATACCAGTAGGTGGCAGTAAAATGAATATTCTCAGAATTCAGATAGGCAACATTTATTTTCCGCTCCACCCTAAAATAAAAGAGATTCATTACCTTCAAAGGTGGATTTAATCTAAATATGGTATGATCATCACTAGAAGATGTGTCCTCAGTCAGCATCATCCTCATAATGATGCAAACACTCCAGATCTATAGATAAGGCAAGTTTACTTCTATGGCACCCATTCATACACAGTGCAATCCGAAGTGCTTTCCAGGGTATTGGAAGAAAAGCAAAGAAAAAGCTTCTGTTAAAGTGCTGGTCCAAAGACATCTGTTTCACCTCAACAGATATTAAAACCCAGAACTTAATGTTGTGTTGTTTTAGTTAAGCTGAGAAGATGCCTGACAGTACAGAGAACTCAAAGACAAAACGAGAGCCCCTCCACTTATCACATCTTTTGAGAAGACCCTCCAAAACCCAAAAACAAAGACGGGCCCCCCTCAGTGGCACCTCTTATTGTGACCCTCTCCATCTTCATAAAGGGCCTTCCACTTGTTTATCCAAGAAAAGGTTTAATAGCAGGGAGGGGGAGGACCATGCTGTCACTTTCACCACCATAAAGAAGGCTTATTGTTGCTTGCTCCGTGAGGTCCTGTGCCTAAAGGCTTTCTTGAGAATAACCAGGCCACGCTGTGCTCTACACAGAAGTAGACCCCTTAAGACGCTGACAGTTTACTAAGCTATGTCACGGAAAAGTTGAGCAGCCTTGGGAGACACATATTCATTTGCTTTTATTCGTCTCCACGCTCCTACCTAATTTAACTCTTTTGGAGGAAGCGATACTGTCCCAGTCGTGGAGATTAGCATGGTAAACATGAAGCTGGGAAGGGCCTGTCCCTTCCCTCCGTTCCATGATTGATGGTGTCCTCTTAGAATTGGAGAGTGGACGGTGATAGTTTCCCTCTGACACACACCGGAAACCTCTGTTGCCTCCACCTCTCTGGGTGAATTGTTTTTAGAGCCGTTCTGGTGCTTGATGGGGGTCGAAGTAGGCAGAGGTTCACATCACAGTTAGGGCATATATTATGCACTCTGTATCAGTGGTGAATCAACAGTACTCTTTGTCACTTGACTCCAATTACAACAATATTTCTTTCTATTCTTTTTGAAGAACTTAGAAGTGGAGGAGAAGCTTCCGACAGCAAATGTACAATCCCACTGACAACGCAACAGGAAGATTTCACACACACCTTTCTTCTTCCAAATAATGTTTTTTTTTTTTTTTTTTTTTTAAAAAGGATTCCTCCTGTAGAAAACAGCAAAAATTATTCTTGTACATCAAAATCTGTTCTGACTCACTTGCTGTCACACCTTCCAATTACACTAGCTGGTTTTATTATAAATATCACTGAGCTTTGCAAGATAACTGTGAAACAGCAAGATAGAGTTTTTAAATTGTTTTAAGTAAACAGAAATGAAGTGAATTATCTGGTCTTGGGTCTTTTCCTATTTTTATTAGTAATTTTGAAAACCATGGATCATCATCTGGGCCAGACTTTAGAAAGGGCTTATGGGGCAGTAGCCCAGGGCCACAATTTTTGGAAATGCCCAAAGAGTTTTCTTGTTTGTTTGTTTTAATGAATGTGTGCTATGCTTTGTACTCACATAGGCCCATATCAAATTAATTGTATTAATATTTTGGGATTTTTATAAATGTAAACAATACTCAAGTATTTAAAAATAATGAAGTTATAGTAATTTCTTTGGCAACAACATGGAGCTACTACATTAAACCTACCATGCATCGATTTCTGTATAGGACCACTTAATAATGTCTTGTAACTTCCTTGTAAATCCAGCCATGATCATCATTTTCCTTCCATTTCACAGTTGTCCCTTATTTTGTGTTGGTCTATTACATAAAATAATAATAAAAAATACACTGAAGACTTGTGCTTGTAACGTAAACTCAAAGGGTAAGAGTGCTTCTGCGAAGTACCAAAAACGAAGGTGTAAACCCTATAAGCTGGAATTTCTGATACTTACGTGCAGCTATATTTTCATGTCTTACAACAATAGCCTCTTCAGAAAGTACTTCTGAAGTTGGTTGCTTAAGTGTGGGAGGTATTTCAGATGTTTGGTGGCAAATAAACCACTCAATGTTGCACTCGCTCTCTGCTAGAACTACTACTTCTAGACAATGCCGCCTGCATGTATGCATAATAAAACCCTCTCCATCTGGGAGGCTCAAAACAAAACGGGGCTCGCTTTTTGGAGAGCATGATCCAGAAGGCCATAGTTCTTCTTTCTGAAGGCTATAGTTCCTCAATAATTGTAATGTGATGATAAGGAGCTTATAGCCTGTTGTTGTGTTCCAATTGGGATGGACAAAACAAAGGCCAGCGAACCAGTACGATGAAAGATTACCATTATGGTGACATCGCCATGTCCACTTAACACCCACATCAGGTCAGCTGTTCTTAATTTGGTCACCAACCCCAGTTTAGCTTAGATCCAGGAGTCTGGACGCCTGGAGGGGGAAATTGTGACCTCTGTTTGTAAGCAAGGCTCCCAGGCTGAGGGGGCAAAATGGCCCGTTTGTGTTCTTGAGATGTTTGGGTCATTGTATCATGGAGGAGTGAGTGTCGTCCTCTCATTGGGTAAGAGAGTGGAGCTAATAAGCACCTACCTACCCAATAGGATCTGGTCTTGGGAATCATTTCACATCTGAATGAAATTATTTCAATGATGCTGAGAGGAAGAATACTTTTAGTGTTAACCCTAATGCCTTGTTTTTTAGATAAAATGATAAAGTACTTACCAAAACCCCTTAAAAGATCTTCACATTCCTGCGGTATCATAATGTCTCACTGGATATTCTAAAAGGTGCAGTATGTAAAATCAACTTTTTTGAGTTTTACATCATGTTATAATGTTATTCCCTCACCAAAAACATATCTTGAATGTTGCTTTGATTCTTTCATGCAGAGATCCATGTTTGAGAGATCCTGTAATCTCTCGTGGCAACCATCCAGCTGTGTAAAACATCTGGATGAACCTATCTCCGCCTTCAAGTATGAAGCTCCTCCTCTGAGCTGCAGTTTCCAGGCTTCTGCCACACAGAGCCCGTATCTATCTCAACTGCCCCTCTCAGCATTATTGTCTCAGTTGTGGGAAGACTGTCCAGCAGCTATTAGCAAACACCTGGTGGAACTTCACATCTACTGTGTTCACTATATGAGCTACTTCAGAGCAAAACTTGTAAAAATGATGCTAAAATGTTAATACAAGAGCGTTGTTTTGATGACTCCCTGAAGGCAGAGTTTTAGAAAGAGCAGGAGTTTTTAAAAAAGACAGACGCCCAAATTCCAGGCGTTAAATTACAAAGTCAAATTTCTTTTAAGTCATATTTGATATATGCAGCATTTTCATAACAGCTTAGGGTAACTTGATTGTGCTATAAAGTGGCACTATGTGCCTAGAAAATACACAGTCCTGCCCCTGTAATGCATTTTTAATTTTTAGACAAGTTGGTAAAGTGGACGCTGTCTTGAGTTATTTCAGATCTTCTGATCGCAGTCCCCCCCCACTCCTCCCACCCCAGCCTCCAGGCACTGAGCCTTAGCTGACCTTTACTCCTTGTCCTGAGGAGAGCGGCTTGCCCTCTCCACCTCTATGTTCCCTGGTCAGTCTGAACACTGTGGGAACCCCACCCCCGACCCCCACCCTGGTGCTTTGTATTGTTCTGGACAGATAAAGTCTCCTCCCCTCTGTTTCTTTCCTTTTCAATCTGTTTAGAGCGTGGAGTCCTGCTGTAAAAAAAATATCAGTGCACAGGATAAAGAGATGAGATCTCACAGCAGATTGTCCTCCTCCCTCACAGTGAGGCACCCAGGCACTGCCTCTGTCTGTTCACTGAGCACTGGGAGACACTGGTCCTTAATGGCAGGTGATAGCAGTGGTAACGAAGTACAAGTACTTCGTTACTGTACTTAAGTACAATTTTCGTGTATCTGTACTTTACTTAAGTAGATTTAATAATGGGTACTTTCTACTTTTACTCCACTACATTTTACAGTAAGTATCTGTACTTTCTACTTCACTACATTTCTACTAAACTGTCCGTTACTCGTTACATCCAAGTCGCGTTGCGCTTTTTGTCCGTTAAAATGTGAAGTTCAGGGACTTAAGGTGGCGCCGTAAAATCCAAGCAATAACGTGACTTAGTGTCTGTTGTCACCCATCGCCTTTTCTCGCACGCGGCGCTCCAGACATGCGCAGTGGTTTCCTCTGAGCGGGAGAAGATGTCTGTCTGATCGTCAGTTGTATAATAGCGCTGCATAAATCATAAGATATGGCGACATGTAAAATAAGCAGCGCTTCGCTTTCACTGACGGTGGGGATTTAGTCCAACTTTTAGCGTCACTTGGAAGGAAAGCTTAAAGAAAGGTAAGATCCGTGGACGTGATGCTAGCAAAGCTAGCTGTACAGAGACACACATGTTGCATCTACGATGGGAAAAAAGTGTCACTCATGCGCTGAATTATTGTGTGGAGGTGTTGGCTGAGGTGTCGCAAATATGGGACAACGCTGTGACCAAAGTCTGCATTGATATGACATTCAGGAACGATCCGATTCTTCTGGACGGATCTTTACTGATTACATTTATTTCAGCTCTAAGTATTTAATATCTAGGTGTTTTATGGGAATGTGGAGCTTTCAGATCAATTTGAGAAGCAATTTTGAAGGTAAAACTTAATTTTTTTGTGTCACGTAGCTGGTCTTGACTTGGTCTTGGGTAGGTGGTCTTGACTACAACTCTGCTACGTGGCTCCTTGGTTGCATGTTCTCCCTCACCAACCTTCTTTCCATCCCCTTTCTGTTGGATTTCTTTAAAAATAAAAGCCACTAGTGGCAAAAAAAAAAAGAAATGAAGTTCATGCTATGTTAGGACAGGAGACAAGATGTTTCCATCCCTGAAATTATGATGCATAGAATCACATATACAAGTCTAAACTATGTTACAGAGTAAACATAATAAAAAGCTGCTTTATCTGTGGCATTGCTCATTAAAATGGCACATTTCTGATGTATTCAAATTAAATGCAATCGGTACACTTAATGATATTGTATTAGGGATTAGGTAATGCATTCAGCAAGTACTTTTACTTTTAATACGTCTGTATTTTTAAATGCCAGTACTTTTTTACTTTTACTTAAGTACAAATGTTAATGTGGTATATTTTCTTTTACTTGAGTACATTTTTGTCTGTTTATTTGTACTTTTACTTAAGTACAAATGTTAATGTGGTATATTTTCTTTTACTTGAGTACATTTTTGTCTGTTTATTTGTACTTTTACTTAAGTACAAATGTTAATGT
>NW_015113430.1:207485-213182 GCF_001443285.1 Poecilia latipinna | reverse complement strand
TATGTTAGGACAGGAGACAAGGAGACAAGATGTTTCCATCCCTGAAATTATGATGCATAGAATCACATATCTAAGTCTAAACTATGTTACAGAGTAAACATAATAAAAAGCTGCTTTATCTGTGGCATTGTTCATTAAAATGGCACATTTCTAATGTATTAAAATTAAATACGATCAGTTCACTTAATGATATTAGCGATTAGGTTATGTATTCAGCAAGTACTTTTACTTTTAATACTTAAGTATTTTTAAAAGCCAGTACTTTTTTACTTTTACTTAAGTACAAATGTTAATGTGGTAGTTTTACTTTTACTTGAGTACATTTTTGTCTGTGTATTTGTACTTTTACTTAAGTACATTTTTTGAGTACTTTCTCTACCACTGGGTGATAGGGGATTAAGGATGACTCCATTAGTGTCTCAAGTTATTCCAGTGTACTGTGTCTTGAGAAAGCATTCATTCCTCTTGAACTGTTTCACATTTGCCAGTTTACCACAACAAATGGCAATGCACTTTAATTTGACTGCTTGGGATTTACTGGGACAGATTGATGGATATCAGTGCAAATTTGCACTGAGGATCTAAAATAATTCAAAGTTTTGTAATGGGTTTAAATTTTTTCCTTGGAAAGGTGAGGTCAAGAAATAGGATTCCATTCCAGTATTTTTTGCTCCAATCATACAATAATACATTAGATCTATTAAAAAAAATAATTTTAAGTATAGAAATATGGAGACTTGCAGTTCCACCAAGTGTTTGCTAATTGCTGCTGCCGCTTGTCTGAAGGAGCTGTATTTTTAATACCTATTTCTAGGATATTATTTTCAAAGATACTTTTAATCTGACAAACATGCCTCATTGGAACACATATTTTAATTTACTGAATGTGACTGTGTATAAAGGCAGGTGCATCTGGCCCTGGAAAGAAGATCCTCGGTTTGAATCCCAACCAGGATCTTTCTACATGAGTTTGTTCTGCCTGCATGCTCGTGTTCTCTCCAGATACTTCCTCCCACAATCCAACCATTAGAGTGCTCTAATGGTAATCTGAGCACTCTAAATTACCATTAGAGTTTGTCTCTAATGGCAAACTCTAATGTTTGCCATTAGAGGGATGTAATGAACTGGCAACCTTGAATGTAATGTCTGTTTTGCTTAAAAGGAAGAATATTCAGTAAAATCAACACTTTTGAGTTTTACATTATGTTATAACGTTATTCCTTCATTAAAAACATACCTGGAGTGTTGTGGTGATTCTTAATGCATGCTTGAGAAATCCTTCAATCTCGCATGGGAACCATTCAGGGGTGCCTGCTCTCATAAAGCTCTTCCTTGGAGCTGCAATCCCCCCCACCCAGCTCCTTCAGACAAGCGGCAGCAGCAATTAGCAAACACCTGGTGGAACTGTGCATCTCCATAGCTTATCATAGGAACCACTTCTCAATCCAGTCCTCCTAAGAATGTTGTTAAAGGCTTATTGGCAAAAACATTAAGTGATGTAGATAATGTCGGACAGATCAGGAGCTTCTTAAAGAGACAGAGGCAAATTTCAAAGCATTAAATCGCAAAGTCAATTTTTTGAACTTATTTTTGATTTATGCAGCATTTTCATAACAACTGAACTTGAAACTTGATTATGCTATAAAATGCCACTATGTGCCTGGAAAATACATATTACTGCCCCTTTAAGAACTCCTGGAGACTTTCACAAGCCGTCTGGTGACCCTGCATGGATAAACAGTTACAGACAATGATTGTTAGCATGATTGTTCTCTATGTTTACTAAATTAATTATAACACTTACATCACTAATTGTGGTTTTGTTTACATATTCATACTTGCATATTGGTTATAATTGATTTATTGTTTTTAAGGTGTAAAGCATTTTGACCTGCCTGGTTGCCTCTATGCAAATAAATTTGAATTGACTGTAGTAGTCTGATTTCTGCTTTAGAACATTAAATATTTACAACCCACATTAGTCCCGTTATCTAAAGCAACAATTTCAGATGAGTGAGAATTAGTTTCAGTTTAGGCGATCCAATCAGAGCTTTGGAAATCTGACCGCTTCAGCTTGTTTTTGTCCTGTTTAATGTGATGCCATTCACATCACATTGAAGAGCTAATTGACCCCCTGCTATTTGACCCTTGTTAACCACCAGTAAGTGCTGTATTCAAGGTGCAGCCATCTGTGCGCCTTGCTGTGCAAAGGGGGAACCTCCTCCTGCTCTCTTTTGTCATCCGTCTCAGTCTTCAGGACCAGAGTGCTGACCACAGGACGGCCGGTCAGTCTCTGTGGATACTATGAAACTATGACTCAAAAACATGTGGTAAGTAAAACAAAAAGTTAGCATGAACATAAACGTCTAAGTACTTGAAGACTTCTTAAACTTTGATACCCAAAACTTCAACACAGATGTCAAAATGTATTCAACTGAAAGTTCACAAAAAATAATTTTAGGTTAGATTTTATTTCAAGTTTATTTTCTGGAAAAATAAACTTAGGAAACTAAGCGCAGCAAATGTTTTCAAGATTAGCCAAACAATGCTAAACCGCTGAGCGAAAAGATAGCTCAGATATTAGCTCATTGGACCAAGTGTGCCCAGAATTAAATTACACACGGATGGACTTTTCTGATTGGGTGACTTCTGAAGACATTTTGTTGCACTAAATTTTATTTAGGGGCATCTGAGTAAATACATATGGACGCCAGAGTTTTTCTGGTTTATCGGTACTCGTTCTTTTAAGTCACTGGAGGACCTTAAATAAAAAAATAACTGGCTGAAGTTTGCACAAAAAAAAGCTTTATCCACACTCTGTCATCCAGCAGCATTTCTTCATACTGGTTATCAGTCGGTGAGTCAGATATTTGCTTACAGTGCTGACTAACAGTCAGGCAACATCATCGACCCCTGGTGTGAAGAAAGAATTTGTTCACTGGACAAAGTCCTTGAAGCTAATCGATGGTGCTCTCTCTCAGCGTCTCATTGCTACATTGAGCTTTATCAGACTCTTTTTCCAAAATGTGCTCCCTAACCTCACTGTTTTCCTCTTGAAACTGCACTTTAACCGTCATGGGAGAGCACTTTTCCACGCTGCACCTGACGACCACGGTGTCGTTCGATACTTGCAGGCTGCAGGAGTTCGGTTCAGGCATCCAGTCTGCCGACCGGTGACAGACCAGCTGATCCCTTCTGATGGAAACCAGGGTTCGTTTTCTCAGAGAGTCTGGCCTCTCACAGGCCACCAGGTCCAACAGCTCCACGTCCTGTAAGTTCTGGATTAGCCAGTCGTGAAGGTACCACAGCTGGCATTCGCACCTCCAGGGATTTCCATGAAGCCTCACTGTTGGCCGCAAGATAAAATTATCGAAAAGTCCCAGCTGGAGCGTCTCCAGCTGGTTGTCGGACAGGTAGAGACTCTTAAGTAAAAGCTGGTCCTGAAATAGTTTGGAGTCCAGCTCAGTCAGGTTGTTATTGTGGAGGTTGATCACCTCGATGCTCAACAGGTCTTTAAAGATCCCTTCAGGCAGAGAGGTGAGCTGGTTGTCAGACAGGTCCAGCCTCTCCAAGGAGGTTAGATTTCTGAAAAGGTTTTCTGTGAGGCTGGAAAGCTGGTTGTCCGACAACGTGAGGTCTGTTAGTGAGCTCAGGCTCTCCAGAGACAACTCAGTTAGTCTGTTGCCTTTGAGGTTCAGCTCCTTCAGATTTGTCGGCTCCCCTCCGAAGGCTTTATTGGCGAAGGATGTCAGGCGGTTCCCACGGAGGTTCAGTACACTCAGGTTTGCCAACGCAGAGAAGATGCCATCGTCGAGCTGCGCTATCTCGTTCCACTCTAGGTGAAGCTCGGTGAGCTGCGAGGTGTTGCGGAACGTTTCAGACGTGAGGTTGCCAATGAGGTTGTTGCCCAACTTCAGAATCTCCAAACTGGCCAGGCCAGAAAAGGTCTCTCCTGTGACTTCTTGGATTTTGTTTTGGGAGAGATCAAGAACACGCAGCGAGCTGAGGTTCCGGAAAAGAAATGGAGGTAGATCTGACAACACGTTACTCTTCATCTGCAGAACCTCCAGCTGTGTCAGAGGGTCAAACAACCCAGGAAGTATTGTTTCCAGGCTGTTGTAGTTGAGCAGCAGTTTGTTTAGCTTCTCCTGCTTGGAGAAGGTTCCCAGGTAGAGGTGATCCAGATTGGGATTCCCACTGAGCTCCAGCTCCTGAAGCTCAGTCAGATGCTCAAATGCGGTCAAGTGGATACTTTTCAGGGCGTTGTTTAGGAAGATGAGCTTGGTGAGCTGTGGACTCTCCATCAGCGAGTTGGAAAAAAGGTACGCCAAGGAGGACGTCATTATAATAACCTCCCTGACCTGTCTGGAGATGTCCCTGGGTAAAGACGACATCCTCTCATCTGCACACAGCACTTGAAGCTCAGTGAAGCACTGGCATTTGTAGGGACAGGTACTGTTGCCTATACGGCAGAGAAGTAGAACCAGGAGAGTCTGACCCAACTGTCTGTCCATGGTTACTGCAAAAAAAGGAAGAATGTAAAATAACAGATGGGGGTGGATACATTAAACTGCCACAATTTCTGTTCACCATCTATTCAGTCACAAAAGAACCCTGCTTTTCCAATAAAACACGAAAGAACTCCAACATACCTGTGTGTAACAGCGATCCCATAGCACTGAGATAAATGTGCGGGTGCATCGGCAAAGCAGCTGACGCAGACTGCAAACAACAAGCCTGACTTAGGAGAGATAAAAACCTTTGGACAGCAGCCTGGGTGCTGCCACGATTTCATCAGACCAACATCACAAAAAGTTCCTCCTGAGATAAGTGGACTTAGTTTCAGCAAAATAAATAAATAAATAAAATAAAAAATACACAAAGGTTTAGTAAACAAAGCAAACAGATTCAAGAGAAAAGGGTTTTCTCACTGTGTCAGATTATAGTTCCAGGTTATATCATAATATGTCAAGAAATCTATTCATGTCAATAATTCAGTTAAAATAGTGAAACTCATGATTGTTGTAAAATAATCATAAGTTGTTGCCCTAATTTCGGGCATTTTGATAAATATGATGTGTTTTACTGTTAATTTAAGTTATTCAGAAAAACTGAATATTACATACGACTGAAAGATTTTAATATAGTAGGCCCTCTGAAAAGTATGTCCATGGACAGTACAATATTATCCACTTAGTACTTGGTCTGGGCTCCTTTAACATGAATTATTGCTTTAATGCAGAGAGGTATGGAGGAGATCAGCAGAGGATAAAACACAGTAAACAAAAGGGCTGAGAACGGAGCCTTGAGGAACCCCATATGTGACGTTTGTTTCCTCAGATTTATAATGACCAAATCAGACCTGCAGAGCAGAACCAATCAGTCTTCCTTATGACTATGCAAATCACAATATAATATAACACTCATACAGAAAAATATATATAAATTTGGACTTATATAATACTTGATTCTACAAAGAAACTGAATTTTGTGTTTTCATTTATCTGTAATCGATAACCGTCAAAACAATGAAAAATAAATTACTCAGCATATTAGATCGATGTGTTTGTGATATCTTAAGGTTTTAATTTTAATGATATTCTATTAATGTTCTTATAATTGCACTAGGGCTGTTGTAAACGAATATTTTAGTAATCGAGTAATCTATCGATTATTCTTACGATTAATCGAGTAATC
>NW_015113430.1:200717-203250 GCF_001443285.1 Poecilia latipinna | reverse complement strand
GGAATCGTTTCAGCCCTAAATTGCACAGACTTTGGAGATTGTGTAGCAAACCCCACTTATGTCTGAATGATATTTTATTGTTTTTTTTGTCCAGTTTAAGGATTTTAAGCAATTCCCTTCATTGCAGTAGAAGCTCAGGTCCACATAGTGTCACCATTTTTCTTCTTCACTGGATGAAAGGCAGTGAGAGTCCTAGATCCTCCCTTTTCCAGGTTCTTCCCAAGTGGATGCACAGCTGCATACCTGTTGTTTTTTTTTTTTTCTGTGATCCACAGGGAAAGAACATCAAGCCAGGTTCCAATCTTTAAAATCCTTCTTTCTCTCTCTACTTCACAGCATTTGTTTCATACTGCTAACGGTCAAAAAAGGCCAAATTCTGGAGTTCAGCTTCTTGGCTTCTCCCTGGCCTTCCTTGGCTTCATTGGGACAATAGCATGCACAGCCATGGTGGAGTGGAAAGCTTCATCGAACGCCGGGGGCAACATCGTCACAGCTCAGGCCATGTATGAGGGTCTGTGGAAGAGCTGCGTGTGGCAGAGCACCGGGCAGATTCAGTGTAAAATCTACGACTCGCTCCTTCAGCTGCCATGTAAGTTTTAGTGATGCCCTCCTCAGTCAGACTGCTTTACTGCGAACTCTAAAGCAAAATAAACTATTTTGTTTTAAGCCGATTCCAAAATTTGGACAATTATGTTTAACTGTGGGAGGAATGTGAAATGAAAATATGGTGGATTTATGCCTCATTTTGGAATACATACAGGCTATAGCATCATGAAAGACGTCCTACTGAACATCAGGGACATTCTGACATCTTCAGGACCTCTGTCAAGCCAGGACGTGTTTGTCAGATACCAGCAGCTCTCTGATTACAGAAACCCTCCACTGAAATGCTCTGTAAAATCACAAACTCTTACCAAGTTCCAGTGCAAATATTTTAGTACACTTGAAATAAGACAAAACAAATGACATATATATCACTTATAACAAGATATTTTTGCCATGTTTTTAGTCAAATAATCTGCTGGTGGAACTAGATAGATAGATAGATAGATAGATAGATAGATAGATAGATAGAAACTTTATTAATCCCTTTGGGATTTTTCCTCAGGGAAATTGTAGAGATATAATAATTAATCATTTTTATTATTAATCATTTTTATTAATAATAATTTTTTAGTAATTTTTCATCCATGTTAAAGAATTATTGACTTAAAAAATCTCCTTTATGAGGCTGAGATGTCACTTGTAGATTATTTCAAGAATGTAGTGCTATATACATGAGACACCAATAAAAACAATATTAAACTGTTAAGACCGTCAGTAAAAATATGGAACTTATATTTTCAAATTGTCTAAATGAAGGATTTTTGGTTTTGAGCAATCTGATGGCCAATGGGAGGCAATAATTTATAATGTGACTAAATTAAAGCTATACTCCAAAGTATTGTTTTATTCTCCAAAGTGATGGAAAAGACCTGAAAGTCAGAAGCTCTGTACGGCGGATGTTCCCAAAACGACGACACAACCAGTTATTTGCTTCAGGGAGGAATGGATTGTTTTTCTTTTCCCTTAATAAATAATATTATCATTTGAAATCTACAGTTTATATGTAAAATTTTCTCTGATACAAAAATTTGATTGAAGATCTGAAACATTCTTCAATGTTACTGCAGATAAAATGTCCTAATCAAAGGCCTCTGTCCTGAATGTGTGCCTCCAGCGAACATACAGGGGACCCGGGCGCTCATGTGTGCAGCCATCTTTCTTTGCTTCATTTCTATGATGGTGACGGTGGTGGGATTGGAGTGCACCACCTGCATGGCAGAACAACCACAGCAGAAGTCCAAGGTGGCTCTGGCTGGAGGAGTGATCTTCATTATAGCTGGTGAGAGACTCGACACAATTTGTTTTCTTTGAGTTTCTCAAGAAGAAATATTTTAACGAGTCAACTAGAAATTCTCTAGTGACCCTTAAAATATGCGTTAAACAGTGCTTTGCATGCAGTTCAGTAAAATAAGTGTTTAATCCACTACACTGCAGCCCGTATTTTGGCTCAGATCCATCACTTAATTAATCACAGATTAATCACAGAATCAGTTTCTTTCATTCCAATCTCTCCACCGCTGTGGATAAAACCAAAGAGTCATCAGGAACCAGATGGTACCACTCTGTAGCGGTATTTATGTTAACCATAAAGTTGTGCAAATTTAAATTCTGAAAATAAATTGACTTAATGTAAACATGACAATTTTGAAAAAAACAAAACAACACATTTTTTAATAAAAAGTTGTTGCGCTAGGATGAGGTATTTTTTTCGGCGGTATTGAAATAGATGTTTCACAGAACTGCAAAGGAAACACCTTTTTTCCGCATCCCGAGTCACATGATCAATAATGGATGTTACTACTGGTGGAAACAACGAAGAAGACGGCAGGAAGTGGTGGCAGGATAATGTTTTTTTTTTTTTTTTTTTTTTGGGAAAATGGCAGCGGGCCACCCCCGCCCCTTCCCACCTCCATAATTTTTAAAAAAA
>NW_015113430.1:192780-197622 GCF_001443285.1 Poecilia latipinna | reverse complement strand
CAAAGAAGAAACACGGAGGAAAGGGGTGGCTGAATAATTTTTTTTTTTTTTTTTTTTTTTTGGACAATGTGCAGCTGGCTCCACCGGCACTCTCACAGCATCACATAGTTCAGAAAAAGTTGTATGTCATTCCAACGTTTTGAATCCATAACTTTTATGCAAAAATGGTGACTGTAATTTCCCCAAAACACAGCAAACGTAGCCGCTTCCAAGAAGAAAGGGAAAGCCTGAATAAAACGCCAACATCTTCTCTGATTGGCTGACAGATGACGAGCCACTCATCTATCAGCCAGTTATATCTCATGTAACTGTTTATTTCAAGGACTTTCAAAGTGTTAATTAACATATAATGTGCAAATATGTTAAAATGCTGTCCTTTTTTTAGGAAGATCAGCTTTCTTGTAAGACCAAATAAACGTTATAACAAAAATAAAGCTTAAAAAATGTGCAAAGTCATTTTAGGCCTCAAAAATCACAAAAAGACATTGAAATATCCTGAAGGGACTTCATAAAAATATGAATCATTTAGCTTTTAACTTTTGAGAAATACTTTATATTCTTTCCTTTGACGTTATAATTTAGCAAGTTGAACCTGGATTATGGGAGAACGAGTTGTGATTCGTCTTTCCTTGCTGTTGGTTTTCCAGGTGTGCTTGCCCTGATTGGAACATCCTGGTACGGCCACAGAGTAGCCCAGGACTTCTACAGCCCATCAACTCCCACTAACTCCAGGTAAGGAGCTCCTCACTCATTTACCCCCAAAGCTCCTAGGAAGGTATTACTAATCACAACGAATGAGTTTTAATAAATGAAGCTAAATATTCAGCTCACAAATATTTAGTAAGAAAGCTAAATATTTAGATCTAGACTAAATATTAAACTCTAAATGAAATATTTAATAAACTAAGCAAGGTTTACTTACTCATATCAGTTATATAAGTAGTTCTAGATGTTGGATGGATAGCATAAAATCTGAAAATATATAGTTAATGATAGATAAACTGTAGATTTAATGTTAATCTAATCTTAGTTTGTTAGTAAACTAAGTTTATATTAGTTTTTATTAGTTATGTTATGGCAAAAATAAAGCTCAAAATATGTGCAAAGTCATTTTAGGCCTCAAAATGACTTTTGCAGCCTAATATAAACTAAGTAACATTAGTTTATATTAGTAACTAGACTTTATTTTGCTAATAAATAAAGTAATAAACAAATATTTAATTTACCTCTAAATTAAATATTTATTTTACAAACTAAACATGTAGTAAACAAATTCACTTGTCGATAGCTGGAAGTAGGCTATCAAAATAAAAGCTGGGTCTTGCAAAGCTTTACATAAAATCCTCAATGCCATCCGTGTCAAAAGCCTAATCTGAACTGTTGCTACTGGATGTGCTGTTGTTCATTTTTTATTATCATTCAGTATGCAGACACCTAAAACCGTGAGCTTTGAGGCGTCACGGTGATCTGTGTCATCCACAGGTATGAATTCGGGTCTGCCTTGTACGTCGGATGGGGAGCGGCCTGCTTGTGCATCATTGGTGGGGGCTTCCTGTGCTGCATGTGTTCAGACAAGGGCCCCTCTGGGAAAGGCCCCCGCTACCCTCCGTCCAGCTCTGCAGGAGGCAGAGACTATGTGTGAGGAGGAGCTCTGGCTCTGCAGCCTCTGCTCAGGCACCAGTCCACCAAAATCTACAGCTAAATGTTAATAAACAGCATGTTTTCTATTTCTTTGTTTTGTCCAAATGTGATGGAAATCCAAAACTATTGTTTGAGTTTTAACACGTCGTCCACTTCTTTTACTGTAATGGTTTTTTAGAGCTGATGTAAAATGTAGACAGTAACAGGAAAATGTTCTTTCATCTGACTTTCTTGACTATTTTTTTATTATGATTAAATACAAAATAAAGTCTGAAAAACATTTCCATCTATAGGTGTGTTCTTCTGCCCTAGTGAATTAAAAGGAACACCAGATGTTCACTTTAAAAAGAAAACTGCCATCTAATTCCTGTTTTTCCATGGCTTATTTCCCAAATCCAAACACTCAATATCAGATATCTCTAGAGCAATACCTTTAGGAGAGGTCTTATCTCTCTCTTTTGCATAGTGTCTACATACCTGGAACATTCAGGCTGTATACGAATATCCAATAAATAATTAAAACTTTTTGTATGCATGTGCAAATCTATGTTTAAAGGAGCAGTAGTACGTATTTTTCCAGGCACACAGTGCCATCAATTAGCATAATCAAGTAACCATGTTATCTTCAGTTGTTATAAAAATACTGTGTGCCAAACATAACTTAGAACTCGACTTCCCAACATGACATCTTGAAATTGGGCCTCTGTCTTTTTAAGAAACTCCTACTCTTTCTGAAACTCCGCCTTCAGAAAGTCATTGCAACATGGCTCCTCTATTAACCCTGACAACTTTTTTACCAGCACTGTTTGCCATGGGAGATTTTTCAAACATGTATGAAAGAATCAAGGCAACACTCCAGGTATGTTTTGATGACGGAATAACATCGCAACATGATGTAAAGTTAAAAAGAAAAAAAAAGTCAATTTTACATAAGATTTTTTTATTTGTATTATCTTTCAAGAATATAACAAAATTGGAGTGGTACCCTAAGTGATAAAATAGATGAATAAATAAAGTCTTAATCAGTTATTAGGGTGTATGCCAAGAGGGATACTTAATTGTTAGTGTTGACAAAAAGGCTTACACAAGTAAGTATGTCAAGCATAAAATGCAGGTTAAAAATAAGATAGATAAAACCACATAATTATAAGTTAGATAAAAACAGACGTTTGATTCAATTGAGTTTCTGAAGCACCATTTCACAACAAATATTGTCTCAAGGCACTTTTCCAAAAATGTCATTTCAGTTCAATCATACATACATTTCGATTGGTTCTGGTTGAACCAGCATACTGGGCGAAACCACATTCCGCAGCATCAAAAGTCTGAATAAAAAAAGTCACCGATACAGAGGGTCATGTTTTAGAGTGAGGTTAATATTAATGACTCCTTCTATGTAAAACAACACTTTGAAAATGAAAAGTAGATTTGTTGTTATAAATCTTCAAATCATCAAAATTTCAGAGTTGAAAATATGATTGAACAGATTTTTAAAGACTTAGAAATCCTTAAAACAAGACTTTTATTAGTTTTATTAGTTTATTATCAGCTGCCATGGAGTCAGATCTCAAAACTATGAACTTTATGTTCATATGGCAACATAGTTTGATTATAAAATTGTCACTGAATGCCAGGTTTATGGGGAATCACTTAGATTTTTGACTGAAATGCTGTTTTTCTGCCTCTCAGAAGGTGAATCTGCTGTGTTTATAGAACTAACTGTTTTTGAGAACATAACTTCCTCAGCTTTGTCTTTGCAGTGTCTTCAGATTGGACCCTTTTCCACTGTCTCCCTCTTTTTCTTTTGTACCTTTTAGGTTGTTCTGATGTGTTTTCCAGCTCACCACCTCCCTGTTCAATATGATCTCTTGAACCAGCAGAAGAGGGAAGGACTCGGTTGAATGCAAACATCTCCACACTTTTAACAAAAGTGATGTGGCAGATAAAATCACGTAAAAACAAACCAACACACGTTTTAATTTTCTTCGTTTTTACGTTGTTGAGATTTCTGGTGATGCTTAACGAGAACAAAAAAGTTTACTTTCAAAGGATTTGTTAACTACCTTAAGAACAGGTAAAAATGTGTCATCTGGAGGAATGTTCTTCACCTGGAAACCAGGTGGGCGGGGCCTGCTGACAGACCAGATGTTCCAACATGCCTGTTCGCTTCAAGAAACATCTCAGCAGACATTTGTTGCAACATGAAAGAATGACATGCTATGACTTCCAAAGTATGCATTTATTATGTGGAAGAGAAAGCAGGAAAAGTGTCTGGAAGGAAGATTTTCCTCCTCCTCCCTCTGACTAGAGAACATCTGGCCTGGTTGTTCGGTGCTTCTTGACGGACTCTATTTTGATGATTCTCTGATGGGCTGGTGGAGAGTTGACCTTTGACTGCAGGAGAAACGCCACTGCAACACTGGACAGGAAAAGTTTGGAAAATTCAAGTGTTGTCTGAAACACTTGGAGCGGAGAGAGGGCGCCACCATGTGGTCAGGCTTCATTAAACCTTTCATTACAGTTAAAAGTCTACACAAAACTTTGATAGCAAATATTGTAACACATGTAGCTGTTTCCACAGTTAAGTATTAACTTCTTATGTTTTTCTTTTTTTGGGGGGTGGGGGGGTGGATTTATTTTTTAGGAATATTGTTACTACGCTGTGCTTTTTACTTTTACTTCTGTGTTTTTATTATGAAGTATCATGTGTTGTGAATACAACATGTATACCTTATGGTATAATTTGAAATTGATTGTATATCTTATTTAGAATAAATAAGATATGAATCTGTCCTGGATTGGTTTCAATCTTTTCTTTCCAATAGGCTGGAATGTATCTGCCTTGGCAACTCCAAGTCCCAGGCCGTTAGCGTGTCCTGTGGTGTCCCGCAGGGGTCAGTTCTAGGGCCTATGCTTTTCTCTCTTTACTTGCTGCCTTTAGGTAAAATTATTACTCGGCATAACATTTCATTTCACTGTTATGCGGATGATTTGCAACTTTACATTAGAACGGGTTCACCTTCCACTTCACCTCCACTTATTGCGCTTACGTCCTCCCTGGAGGAGATTAAGTCTTGGATGACCCATAACTTTCTTCAGTTGAACTGTTCCAAAACCGAGGCCATACTGATCGGAACGCCTCATCAGGTTCAATCCTCGACTACTGTAACTCCCTGTTCATCGGAGTCCACCAAAAACACC
>NW_015113430.1:166757-188327 GCF_001443285.1 Poecilia latipinna | reverse complement strand
AATAATAATAATAATAATAATAATAATAATAATAATAATAATAATAATAATAATAATAATAATAAAACATTAACTATTAAAGCTATCCATTCCCCCCAAAAAAAAAAAATTAAAAAAATCCAGACATCTAAACGCACTGTCCAATGCAAAAGAAAACACACAAAAAATTACTTATTAGCTAAAAATTCGAATTAATTTTAAATTATCGTGACATAACTTTCCATATTTCATGTCCGTTGTTTGTGTTGCAGAGCATCTTGATGATGAATGGCCTAAAATCTGATTGGTCAACCTGAACAGCCAATCATCTTAACCCAAGTACAGTTAGTCCCGTCCAATGATTCTGTTCTATTTTGTATTTTGTAACTACACTGAATATTTTTTGCAGTCAAAGACATAAAGACAGAACATGTGCTTTATATTATATGTTATTTAATTGTCTATTCATCTTAGTTGTTACTTTTTAATAAATTAAGTATTTCATGTGTAATTTCGTGATATTTTGTTTCTTGAACAAAGGTATATTTAGGATCATCTTACTTTTCTGCTGTGATATTATATAATACAGGCAAATAAAAATTAATCAGTGACCAAAGTGTGGGACAGGGGCCATTTCTGGCCCTCAAAAGGATTTTATGCGACCCTTGATCACAAATTTTATTCACCAGATAAGGCTGATGGTGATAAACATAAACAAACAAAAAAAGGTGAACTTTTCACAAATGAAGAAAAAAAGCAAGACATTAAATCCCCTTAAAATGAAAAATATAAGCTAGAACAGAGCTATTTTCTTTAACGAGCCACTTTTTTTTTCTTTTTTTTTTTTGCTTTCATTTTAATATGATTGAAAAAAAGAGCATAAACATCCAGTAACTTTAACACAAACCTAAACCTGGGTGCAATTTTTTAACCTGGCTCAAATCAGAGTTTATGTTACATAATAAATAGAGAACATAAAAAAATCTAAATGAAGCTAATAGAGAATAACAGGACCATAAATTAGATCATGATTTATGAAAATATGATGTATTTAGTTTATTAATCAGAAGGTAATTTTTTTTGGCCCAGTAGAATTGTCTTTCCAATTAATAATAATAATAATAAAAAAACAGAATTCAAAATGGATAATACCCTCAGTTACTAACCACAAGAAATACGTTTTACACATTCATGACAAACTGTTTTGTCAAAACTGCATAAAATGTGACTTAAATATAGTATTTTAAACCTAATATTGAAGCTATGACATTTCTCTCGAACTTAGGAGTAATACAGGGCGATGGCCACTAGAGGGAAGCAGAATCCATGTTTCCACGTTTTGTGCTTTTTTTTATTTTTCTTTTCACTTTCAAGGATCTCAGAAAAAAAAAACAGATTAACAGCTTGACATGAATAGATTCAGACATGTTTATTGGTATGAAATTGAACATTTTTCGGCTCATGAGCTGTTGGACAGAAGTCACACTGTGGGAGGTGACATTGGCAGAGGATGAATAACGGGATTAAGAGGTGAAGTGATTTACTTTGAAGTAGGTGAAGACACTTAGTTCCTCTCCTGGCCTCTCACTACATCTGTCCGGTTTGAGACACCAACAGTGTCTCAAACCGGGAGCATTTCATAGCATAAAAAGAAAGTCTGAAAATGTGAAATGACAACTCAGAACTGCACTAAAGACATCTGAGGTAATAAATGTGTGAGCATCTTGTCACTGCAAAGTCTCAGCTGCTGCCATAATTCTGTAATAGGCTTACCTCCGTCAGTGGGCAAACTCTCCTCCTCTGCTTGCTTGCTAACACGTTCCCTGCTAAGCTAAACAAGAGTCAGAGGTAAAAAGCGAAGCTAAACATAAACAGTTCAGAGGGGAAAGGAAAAGGTCGACAGATTGCACAAACAGAGGAGCTCGGTGATCTATAACTTGCTCTCACATCTGACCTCTGAGCCTCTGTCGTCAGCGCTTACTCTCATTTTAGGAAGCAACTTTGAATGACTCAAGCGAATTCAACCTGCATGTGTAGGCCGAGCTTCAATCCTGTTTCCCCTGAGTTAACCAGCTGCTCTGTTCAGAATACACAAGAGGCACGTTTTTAATCTGCCTTTCAGATTATCTTCTAAAGAGGATGTGCTGCAGAATGAAAGCTCAATGTAAAAGACTGGTATGATCTGAAGAGGAGCGTACTGGATTGCATGCTTCTCTTCAAATCACTGTGAAACAAAAAGATTTGTTGAAAAATGCAAATGAGAATCATATGTAAAGAGATTTGTTCACAGCAAGGGTCATTTGTGGCCCCTGGACTCATTTGGACCCCAACTCAAGAATAAATTAAAACAAAACTAAGCTTTTTAAATCAAAATCTACTTACAGGAATGTTAGATGCAATTCAAAATGGTCCTCTTTTCCAAGCTTTCTGTTTTGCTTATGTCGTCATGGTAACTACAACCATATTGAAAACATCCTATGAAAACATCAGATTATTTGATTTATTAAAATAATTCATGCTTAATTTATAGTTTAGCTGAGTTTTTTTTTATTACCTTTTTGGTCATTTTAGTTTAATTTTTTTATTTTTTTTGTCCCGCAAGTAATTTTGAGTTAACGATTTTGACCCACATGACAAAACGCTTGGACATCCCTGGTTTACAAGCAGGTGCTGGAGCCTCTGACAGGCAGTCAGAGTAGTCAGTAAAGATCCTTAAATAGAGGAATCCACAGAGATTTCCTTTAAAGCTTTACCAGGCCTTCATTAGGTTTGATAGTCACATGCTGGCAAAAATGATCTGAATGTGGACCAAATGACATGCTTCCATACATGGTGCTATGAAAAATGTTTGCTCCCTCACAGATTTTGCTTTTTTGTCACATTTAAATGTTTCAAGTAATCAGTTTATATTCAATTAGCTCAGTTGGAATTATTTTTAGAAAACTGAGATATATTTGACACGTCCAGACCTGCGGAATCCAGAAATCCCTCAGATAGAACCGGTCTGACATCATGAAGTAGGCTGAAAGATCTCAAATGTTGTGCACCAATCTGAAGAAATTCAAAAACAGGTCAGATACAAAGATGAGGCATCCACATTTAAGTAGATGTCTACAACTAGTACACAACAAGTAGTACTAGCAGTAGTACAAAACCATTTTTGTGGATGTGGGTGAGAGTTATCCACAAATCAGAAAATGAAAGAGTGTTCTGAGGAGTTTCTTTTGTATCAAAATTACATAGAAGCAAATCAACGATCCATTAATGAACTCACAAAATAAAGAACATCTAAAATGAGCTAAAAAAAAATTAACAAGCAAACTAAATATTTATCTTGCAAACTTATTTGCATATTAGTTAAATATTTAGGTTGCACCTAAATATTTAGATACGAGTTTGGAGAATAAAATATTTAGTTTGGGAATTAAATGTTTTGTTGAAATATACATATAGTTTGAAAACTAAATATTTAGCTCAGACTTAAGCACTTAGTTGGGAACTAAATATTTAGCCTCCTAACCAAATATTTAATTTCAAAAATGTGAATCTGTAAACTAAACATTTAGCTTATGAATTATATATTTAGTTCGGAACTCTGACATTTATAAATGTGTGGTGAAAATATGACTTTGAAAAATGAACACCTACATTTTTTTTTTGATAAGCTAAATAAACCAAGATATTGCTGTTAAGTTTTTACCGTGTACGTTTACAATCATTACCCCATATTTTTCCTGTGGGTTAAGCCAGCAGCAGGGCATTCCTCCTGCAATATATGACAGTACTCCTCAGTATGGACCGGCTCCAACACCAGCTGCAGCTTTCAGATCAAAATAACCTGATCTGCTAATCCAATCACTCAACTGTTCTGACACTTTGTTTCTGGGTGGAACCTGTGCTGCTGCAGAATAGTAACACACACTCTGTCAGCAATACTAAAGCAGCTCTAAGCGATGTTGGGTCAGCATATTTACCTTTGAACTTTGACTCATTTTCTCATGTTCTAGACTGCAAAAACACAAGCATCCTGATGCTGAGTTTACTATGTAATCCCCCCGTAATCTGCCATAGTTCTGGAGGTATTTTCCCTCTCACTGCGTAGTAACCCAGAGCAGAAGGAAACACACACACACCTGCATGAGTTGCACTTGTTAGACTGGATGCAGCGATCATTTCTGATAAAGATGCTGCAGCCCAAAAGCAACAGAAGGGATCTGTTTGGATCATTTGATTCTGACAGAGCAAAATGCACTCAGTGAATGTGTGTGAGAACCTTTACATGTCGGCTCCTTTTAACCAACACCACTCACACACGCAGGTACACACACCAGCATTCTCAGGCCACGTGAGCCTTAACGGGTAGCTAATGAGCTCGGCGTGTCTTAGAGGTTTTTCTTCCAACTTAGCAACCAGTCTAAGTCCTTAATATATATGCTGGTTATGTGTGAACCATCTAGCAAGCCCTGCGCGTGTGTGTCCCCATAAACACCTTAGAAGTCAAAATGGTCTCCTAAACCGCAAAGGCGTGTATGCGTGTTTGTGTTTCATGCCATTTTTGTTTGATTTTTCCAATGAATTCGGCCAGCAGTTCACCATCACTGACATTCTCTAACACCTGGATTTTGTTCCACACACAACAGATGAGGGTCTCTATGGGAACAGGGTCCTCTCCAGCAGATTTCTCAGGGTTTTCTGCTGCAAAAATAAACATGAGTTTCTCCATCTGCTGCCTCCACTGACCACTGGGGAACAGCTGTGTTTGGTACAAAACACACACACACACACACACACACACACACACACTGAGCCTCTATTTTTAGAAATCTAACTTTGAAACCATGTCTTTTGACAGGTTGACATGAATTTGTGAGGTTTTGAAGTTGGAAAAACTTTGTCAAAACTCAAGATGAGGCCTGGGGTGATGTTCTCTTTGGTGACCTGTCTAGGGTGACCTCACCTCTCACCCGTTGAGATAGACACCAGCACCCGTCATGACCCCACTATGGTTGAGGGCTGTGTCCTCCTGGAAGGTGAACTCCTCTCCAGCCTCAAGCGTTTTAGTCATGTAAAGTTTAATTGTATAGGACATTTCAGCAACAAGGCAGTTCAAAGTGTTTTACACCTTAAAAACATAAACAGTAACCAATTATAAAACAAACAATCAACATTACATTTTGTCAAATGCTGTCAAAGTCATTGATCCAATATGTCAATACCAAGTTGACATCAGGGTTGGATTGATAATAGGGTGGTAATATTCTTACTCCAGTTTAAGATTCCTTCTTGAAATTTTACTTTTAGGACTGTAGTTTCTCATCTCTACTTAAAAAAAAATTCTTTTGATTTACTCTCAAATTACATATATATTTTTGCACTTTGATTATTTAGGAAAAACACACAAAGTTGTTTTATTTTTTATTGTTTCTATTGTTCTACTTGTCATGTTAATATATTATTAAAGTATTTTATTGACACCTATAAACTTTGTCCAAAGGTTTTAACAAAATAATTCAGAGGAAAAACCACAAAAACATATAAAAGTCAGAAGTTTGTTGATGTATCAAACTTAAATGATAGAAAGTATTGGTATAGGTATTGGTCATAGTGGCCCTTAATTTACTTGGTATCGGATCGATACCGAAATATGCAGGAGCATACACCTTGACTCGCGGTAGCAACCTGTCAACAATGGCTTTGCTTTTTGTAACTGAAGGTGGACATGCTGGATTTTTTTCTATTCTCTTGCAAATTTGACTTGCTGTTTCCTTGTTGACCTGAGCTGCTCACTCAATGAGATCCACAAACCAAAAGGATCAGTTAATGTTGAAGACATCAAAGTTGCAATGCAACTTTCTTCCTCAATCCTGCTTTCTGTAGAGCTCAGAAATAAACTTCCTGTATCTAACTAGCTTTTACCCATCTAATCATTTCTTCTTCTTCTATTGTAAAATATTTGCAACGCACCCCTGTTTCTGAAGTGTCCCCCAGATCTCCATGTCACTGTGTGAAGTGGATCATAGAAACTTTCTGAGATGAACCAAAATGTAGTTGGGGGAACTGCTTCTCTCTGTACTGCCCCCTCTTAAAGGGAAAGTTCAGAAGTGTGTACTTTAAAAGGCGCTATCTTGTGGAAATGGTCTTCTCTTAAAGCCTCTCTGTCTCTTCTAAGGGACAACTGAAGGAGTGTCTCTGAAGCTGCCAAGAATATTCCCAGTGAGAATGATCTCATGTGCTGGTTTCTGGTGTTGGACTTTCTATTTCTTAATTCTTCTTCTTCTGTAAAACCCCTGACTGCAATTTCCCCAAAATGCTGCATACATAGCCGCTCCCAACTAGGCGGGGCATGAATAAGATGCCAACGTCTTCTCTGATGACTGAAATATGAATATATCTCATTTAACTGTTTACATCTGTCACTGCCATGATTTTTAGTGATTCATCACATGAACAGATTTACTTGTGTGATTTCAATTTCTCTTCTTATTTAATGGAAACCCCTCAATACCAATTTTTTTTCTTTTTTTTTTCGAAATTAGCATAGAAGGTTGGATGCACATTTGCCATGGAAACACAGCTACAGATAACTTATAGTAAGGTTAGGTCATTGTGATGCTGCACATTACATAAGAACTCCTGTTGTTCATGCTACACCTGTCCCTTTATTCACTTTGCATCTTTCACCTAGCTGAACTGTTTCCTTTGCAGAATGTATATTTTGGTAACTTTTTTCTGAAACTTTTTCTGTTTTGCTTCAAGCAAACATGATGGATATTTTTGCAGAATCTTTCTATCTGTAGAATCACTAAGCAGTCCAGCTCTATCTCCCCACTGCTTTACAGGATGTGAAATGAGGTCAAAGGCTCATCACCATTTCCCGTAGTCTTTTGTTGTTAATTCATAACCATATTCATAACTGACAGTTTATTGTGGATTGTTTTTGCTATGTAGGTTATCTATAATTATTTCTTGATTTTAATTCCTTAATTCTATCTCCATGCTGACTGTCGGAAGCAGTATTTGCTTTATGCCAAACATGTTCTGTGTTCTATTGTCTAAGTAATTAATTTTAGACTCATCTGTCCAAAGCATATTACTGCAGAAGTCATTCCCTTTGGTAAATCTCAGAATGCGCTTTATGTTTTTTTTCTTGCATTTTTCCCTGAAAACAAAGCTTGTACAGTCTGTCAGATCCAGGTATTTTGCAAATTGTTTTGACTCTTCTCCACTTGTACACTACATCCTATACCAAGGTCTGCAACCAATGCAATCCAAGGAGCCATTTTTGTCCCTAGTCCCAGTAAGTATACCTGACATTTTGAAAAAACACAACTCATACATTTGTCAGAAATATCCAATATAGGAAAATTTTTGTCATTTTTCAAACAACCACTATTTTGTTTCTATTTTAAAATTTTGAAATAAAGAAAAATATAAACCCTTTGCATAAAGAGGATGTTTAATTTGTCTTCTTAATATTTGTGTAAAATTATGAAAAAAAAACACTTGAAAAACACACACCTATGACAAGAAATTTAGATCTAAAAACATATTGCTTGTATTTCTGAAGTAAATTGCTGCCTTCTACCTGAAGGCCTAAAACTGCTCTGTGGATCGCACTCTCAACAGCACAACCAGAAATGCACGATGCATAGCAGGAGAACCCTTCAAAATGTTGAGTGTTAACATTTTAAAAATATTAAACACATGTGATCTATGTGTTTGATTTTAACCATTTTAAAGGGGCAGTGTTATATAAAATGTACTTTTTTTTGTTTTACATCATGTTATAATGTTATTCCCTCATCAAAAACATACCTGGAGTGCTGCCATGATCCTCTCATGTATATCTGAGAACTCCTTTGATTTCCTGTGGCAACCATTCAACTGTGCAAAACACCTGGGTGGACCTAGCTTTGCCTTCAAGATGAAGCTCCTCCTCAAAGCTGAGGCTCACAGAGCAGTTCCTACAGACCCACTCAGTTCCTTCAGACTAGCCAGCAGCAATTAGCAAACACCGGGTGGAACTGCAAATCTGTTGAGCTCATTAAAGGAGTTACTTCTCAGTGCAATGTTGGTAAAAAAAATTTTGTTAAAGATTATAGGAGCCATGTTGCAATGACTTCCTGAAGTTTCAGAAAGAGCAGGAGTTTCCTAAAGAGACAGAGGCCAATTTGTCAGGGTTATATAATGAAGTCAAATTTGTTTTATTTGTTATATAAAGCATTTGTTTTATAAAGCAATTTGTTATATAAAGCAATTTAACTTGGAGGTGTCCTAATGTAGCCTTAATTAGTTGAACTTTGTGTTATTAGATCATTTTATAATATTTCCATATATTCAAATGTGAGAAAAACACATACTTTCATAAGGTTTGTGTGTGTGTGTGGGTGTGTGCGTGTGCGTGCGTGTGTAAACGGCCCTAAATGAAACTGTAGGGAGATGCTGCAGAGAGACGGAGTTGTTGGCAGGAGTCGCTGCGTCGCTGCACTGAACTTCAGCGTCTGCCCTGACGGAGAGGAGGCGCTTCAAAACGCCTCACCTTTACTCACATCTACACCGCACCCAGGATGAAGAAACACACTGCAAGGAGGAAGACAGGGGTGTGCCATTTCTACACAGCCCTACAAGACTGTAGCGCTCCATAGAATAATGTGGGAGTGTCACTTCCCTACTAATGCTTTTCATCATGACATGTTTTACACACACGGGGAAATGTGTGTTAATTGCAGTGTTTTGCCCTGATCTTAGTACAAGCTAACATCAATCAGAATTTGCTTTAATCCACTCAGCAAGAAACACAAATAAAACATCATGTGCCATTTCCTGAGTATAAAAGTATGCAGAGTTGCTTAATAAATGACGTACTTCTCAGTTGTCCTCAGGGAACCTGCGCTTTTATTCAGAATGGAGCCTAAACAAATCCAGTGAGCCCTCCACGTGACAGACACATGGTTCCGATCATGAGACACGGAGTTAGGAGCTTCAAACACACACTGACGTTCATTTTAGAAGGAGAAAAAAAAAATGCAGAAGCCTTCTTGATTTCATATTATTGTTTTAAATGCATTTATGAAGTGACTTAGAAAAAATGTTTGCTTTGAATGGAGCGCCTGGAGATTTAGACTCGATTCAAATTGTGGGTGAAAGGGGAAAGCTGAAAAATAACTGGCCTGTGTCACTCAGCTTACCATAAAGGTTAGTGTAACAATGCAACGGTAAAACGTATCTGTTGAAATTTCTCTTCTGATTCTTTCTGGATTAAGGCTCCTCCTTAGCTGACTGGGTGGTGTTTGCTGACAGTTGTGTAATTCATCTTGCAGCGACAAGTTCTGTCAGACAAAGAGCGTTTTCGAAGCCAAACTACAGAAGGCAGCTGGAAAGAGCCGAAGTATGTTGTCGGTCTGGCCGCGCTCCAAATTTCCAGTTCTAGCAGATTTATAACCTAAATGTGACTGAAAGGGGAGAGATTAGTTTGCAGAAGGCTGCATGTGTAAGTTTTCAATCATCTCTGTGCGGACGTCCAATCCAACCCGCTTTTAAGTGTGCGAGAAATAATTCTGAGTAAGTATTTCCAGAAAAACACGCTTGAAGAAGCTCCCCAGAGCTGCAGGTGTGGTTGTGAATGGCCGCATTATGATCCAAGGCCAGATAGTTCCCAAACCATAATGGAGGTATTTTGTTGTGTGCAATGAAGGAAAGGCTCTCAGAGGGAGAAGAATCCAAAAAAAAAAAAAAAAATCATCATCACACAGGACTATAGCAGCAGAAAACCACCACGTCTCCCTTCTTCCTGCATTAGCAGCCTCTGCTGCAGATTGGTAGGACACAAACATGTACGGCCAGTCACACACACACACACACACACACACAAGCACGTGCGCACGCACGCACGCACGCACACACACACACACACACGTGCTGGAATTCTGGTAAAAGATGTGGAAAAAGCTTTCAAATAGATTGATGTTTCACTGTAGACACATATTTCCAGAATGAAAACTTTCCAGATTAAGAAATTATTGTTTTAACCAAATCATTGGTTAAAAAATGTCCCATGACAGTAAAGAGCATGATGAGGGTTTAGTTTGCTTTACGGAGGCAGTTTCTTCTTAAAGGGCTAGCATTATGTAAAATCAGCCTTTTTGAGCTTTGAGTTATTCCCTCATCTAATACATACCTGGAGTGCTGTTCTGATTCTTTCATGCATGTCTGAGAAAACCTTTAATCTCCATGGTAACCATTCAGATGTGCAAAAACACTTGGGTGGGCCCAGCTCTGCTTTTGAGGACAAAGCTCCTCCTCAAACAACCAAACCCAGATCCACTTTTTGACTGGGTGTCAGTCTGCTTCTAAACAAATTCTGGTGCGGTTCGCTTCTGGTGTGAATATAGACCAATTCTGATCTGGACCAACAACAGGAAATGTATGTCTTTTTGGACTTTATGAGCCACCTTTGCTGGATATTATAGTAACAATTATGAGCCCTTCAGTGTAGCTAACGCTACTGGAATCATGCTATGCAGAATGCACACTCCCTTTGAAAAACAAAAATCCAGCTTTTTTTTCCACTTAAGAGACAAAACAACATCACTGGAAGTGAAGCAGCCGCACAGCATGACACCATCTCCACCATGCTTGATAGTTGGTACAGTGTTCCTAGCTTCAAAAGCCTCACTAGCTACATTTCCATTGACATTAAAATTGTGCAAATGGGAATTACAAAACTAAATTTGCGAAATAGAAACAAACCAATTTTGAAAAAAAAAACAAAAAAAAACAACTCATGTTTTTTGATAAAAATGTTTTTGCTCTAGGATATGGCTGGGGAGGTTTTTCAGCCATATCAAAAATAGTGTATTTCAATGGAAATGCTTTTTTCACATCAGACGTGATCAACAACCGGCTGTTACTACTGGAGAAAAAGACAAAGAAGACAACAGGAAGTGGTAGGCAGCATGCTTTTGAATGACTTATTGCACAAACAAACTTATTCATGTAATTTTAACTCTATTTCTTATTTAGTGGAAACACCGCAATTGTGAAATTGTTTTTCCAAGTGGGAGATCAACTAATGTTGATGTTCTGCATGATGGAACCCTATCCTTACCCCTAACTCTAACTCTAACTACTGACTCTTTAAAACAAACTTTGTGAATGTTGTTCATTCACAATGTCACAAAGTGAATGTTGTACATGTTTGCAGCAGAGGACATTTGACACCTCTACACTTACACCTGCAAACTTGAGTTTAATTTGAATTTGTTGACTTTGAACCAGGTGTGTATGTCTTAGTCACAACCATCACAGTTCACAGTTATGTAAAACTCTATGCTCTGTGGAGAGTGTTGCTGTTGTAGATTCTGACTCATGCCAGGGTAGAGCCTTATTAATTAGTTACTGGGTTATAGCTTAAATTCTATAAAAATATCCTTCCACCAGAAAATGATAGCTTACATCCATGCAAACTAGTCAGACATACAAATGACATTAAATGTAATTTTGGAATGTAAAGTGGTTTAGAAATGTCTCTAGAAAATGTTTTAGAGTTGGGTAAAATTGCTGTCCAGATTTACCCAACTCAAAGTTTCTTCAACTTTTCAGTTGTTTGGACTTTTGGTCAACCCAGTGCCAAAACGAACCATTTCTGTGCTGGCAAGTAGAAACTAGCAGCTGCGTTTCAACGCAAATGTGGACAAAACTTTGTCAATATCTCGCTAATGTAGAAAACATGTAGAAAACACACAATTTTGCAGTCGTGGTGTTTCCATTAAATAAGAAACTTAATTAAGATCATGTGGGTTTGATCATGTGATAAGCCGTTAAGAAACATCCTTCATCGACTTCCTGTTGTCTTCTTCTTTGTTGTTTGCACCAGCGGCAACATCCGGTTGTTGATCATGTGACTCGTGTGATGCGATGAGTGTTTCCATGACAGTTCTGCAAAATAAACCTATTTCAATATGAAAAACCACCTCATATTGGTGCCAAAATTTTTCATCAAATATTGATGGGTGTTTTTTGTAATTGGTGTTTCCATTGAGCAAATTTATTTTTGAAATGTCAAATTAAAACGAGAGCTAACAAAATGTCAGTGGAAATGCAGTTAATAATAATCACGCATGAGATGTTAACCTGCCTCGGCCTGATAAAGTTACAAACTATAAAAAGTATGCTAGAAATTACACTACAACTCATCAAAAGATATTAACGCTTCATATCTGAGCATTAATGAATTATGGCCTTCTTTGAAATAGAGAAAGCCCAGAATTTGTGTACCAAATTATAAGCCGTTGCAGATCTGGAAACCAACGGTTTAAACAAATCAGCACCTGATTGTCCTGTGTAATTACTGTGATCAAGTTCTGCTTGCGTTTCTTTCAGATACACCTAACAGGACCACACCTCGAGTAATCTTCCTACCGAGTCAGACCTCTGTGGCAGTACTTCCCTGGAATGCTATTATCCACCAGAGTTTGTTGCTGGTTCTTCTACTCCAGTCAGGTCACCAGAACCCCTCTGCCTCTCCCACTCATCCCTCTTCAACCAAAAGAGTCCAATCATCTCCACCCTCATCCTGAGTCAGGATTCGTTCCTCAATCAGCACTGGGAACCTTCAGGAAACAAATAACAACTAGTGAGATCCAAGTGAGATAAACTAATTTATCTCCTGATCTTCCCCCTTTTTCAGTTTGTTTCCTGCTCATCTGTCTCAATCACTGACTTCTGTTGGATTTTTTCTGGAATTTCACCGATTGCACAACAAATCTGGTTATATCTTATTCCCCCGTTCTCATTATGGTTCTGAGTCAAAAAGCAAAAGCAAAACTCAGCTAATGGGATTCATGCCATTTCTGGTGAAGTTGCTAAATTGTATCACTTTACATGCCTGTGTTTGTGGCGCAAGCAAATATTGATCCTGCAGAAGATATTAATATCAAATGTGTCTTAGGAAGAAAGAAATCGATTTGAGGAGGTGTAATATATTGACAATATACTAAAAACATTTTCACTGTCTTTTTCCACTTTCATGTCATCTGTATTTATATCATATGAAACATAGTGGATTTCAAACACTCTGTACTCTGTATGTTTGGTCAGATTTTCTCATGTTGTTGCGCCGTCATTGTTATACAAACACCGATGATTTCCTCATAGTCTGTGCTTAAGCTGACACACTGCGCTCAATTGTTCCCGACTGATTCAATTTCCAAGGAACATGTGAGTATCGCTCAGAGGACAAACAGGAAAGTACAAGAAGTTAACAGCAGGTTGTTACTGCACAATCAAATAAAAATAGAAAATAAGGTGGCGGGTGATTTAAATTTAACCTGAATCTGCACACTCACAATAACTAAGAACTTTTTGGGTGATTTGGGATTTAGATAACGTATTGTGAGATCAATAGATCAATTCTCTTCCATTAACTTTCTTCGGGAGTGGCTTGATCCTACTGCAAAAACCTTTCATTAAAAAACATGTTTATTTTTTCTCCAAATTGGACTGTTGCCATTAAGCACATTTATTTGCATTTTTCCATTTTGAGAAATTTGAAGCTAACTGGAAGAACAAGCTAGTTTCACCATGTAATAAATACATCCTACACAGATGTATGAGTCTGGCATTGAGGACTGCAGTTTTTGTGCCTTAAAGGTGGCTGTTGAACACTAGAGTTGTGAAAATGCTATCATGTATTTTTCCACTTTTGAGATGACAAATGAAAACGCTGACAGCATTTCACCTGAAGCAACAGGTGTGACCAGGAATTCGAAGGACGTCCAGGAGCGACCAGCAGGTCGGTTCGGGACACGGGTCTCTTCCTGAAGAGTGTTGACAGAATTATATCACAGCTTGCTCGTCATTAACAATAAAATTGTGCAAATTGAAATTACGTAAAAAAAAAAAAAAATTAAAAAAAAATTTGCTTAATGGAAACAGCAATTTTGGGAGAAAAAAAATGCTTTGATAAAACAAATTTGCCCTTGGATGAGGTGGTTTTTCATCCGTCTCGAAATACATGGCAAAACTGCGATGGGAACACTTTTTTTTGTATCAGCCGAGTCGCCTGATCAACAGCAGGATGTTAGTTCTGGTTGAAGAATACGACAGGAAGTGGTAGCAGGATCACGGACTGTTTCTGTTTTTTCAGACAATGTGCTGCTGGCTCCACCACAGCTCACACAGCATCACAGTTCATAGAAAGTTGTGTGTCACTCCAACTTGTTGAATCATAGCTCTTCTGTAAACACGCAGACTACAGACCGCATACGTACCCACTCCCAAGAAGGCAGGACTTATCGCTCAAATGCCTGAATGGGACCCCGACGTCTCATCTGATTGGCTGATAGGTGATGAGCGCTGAATTATGAATAAATTTCATGTATTTGTTTACATCTGCTTCTGCCATTATTTTTAATGACTTATTACAGGAAAAACTTATTAATATGTTATTTTAATTTCCGTTCTTATTCAATGGAAACTCAGCAATTGCGAAGTTGTGTTTTTTGACATAAACGGAAAATAGACAAAGATTTGCGCACATTTGTAATGGAGCGATTGGCAGCAGGTGACTGTGTGTGCATACACATCCACGAGACTTTCAGACAGATTATTGTCTAATGGGAGGCATCAAGGAATCTACTTTTGTAGAAGAGAAACATTGACATTCTGCAGGAAATATTAGAGTGGACAACAGACAAATGGAGACAACTTATGAATCCTCTTTGTGATCATCTGATCATCTGAGGAAGATCAGCACTGGAACATCAATTCGTCTAAAATGATCTCAAACTTTACATAATTTTACAGATAAAGGTGTTTTGAGTTTAAATTTTAACGGTGTTCAACTGATGGGTGTCACTATTGAACAGGAAGTAGGCCTGTGGAGGGCGTGGTGTTGAGAATTGTGTAATGACCTCCCTCACATTCCATTATCCTCTCACAGATTTTTTTTATTAGCCAGGATTCTTTAAAGACACTCTGAAGGAAAAATTCCAAGCTTTGCACAGAAACACTTTACAGATGGCAGAAAACAGCTGCCTGCCAACAGAAATATGACCTACGAAATATTCCTTATCTGTTCGGAGTGTTTGAAGATCAGAAATCCTGTCACCACGTTGAATCATTTGAATCGATGTGGTTTTCCAACCCTCAAAAGTTCTGAATTTGCCTCCGTCAAAGGAACGTCCTTGAACAAAATGTAGATATTTTTCCTTTAATAGGCAAATCGCTGCTGAGAAACTCATAACTGCTGTGGCTGGAGGGAGCAGCAGTCAGGTAAACAGCAGGGTGTTCAGACTCTGGCGTTGATAACTTGGAGACCTGTGGTTACCAAGGCTAACATTAGCATGTGAGCTGCGGGTCGCTAAGTTTTATTAGGAGTGACTCATCCTTCTGTGGGGAAAAAAAATTCATAGTGGGCGCTGTTCGGTTGTTGTGATCCTCACAGTCCGGCTGTGCTGTCCAGAACAAAGCCCGCCGCACTCTGTGCCTCCTCAGTCCATCAGCTCAGAAGTCAGTCCCTTGCCTCATCGCAGATGATTTAATTATGTCATTACAAAATAGACACAAAATATGCATTGTAGGAAAAAGTTACGTGGTTGGTGTTACAAACTCTGGTTGACATGCAGTGAGGTCTGTACAGCACAGTTCACCGACGAGGCGGTTCAAAGTGCTTTCCATCATTAAAACATGACAAAGTCCGCAATTATGAAACAAGCAGCAAAACATTACATTTTGTCAAATGCCATCATCAAAATCATCAAGCAAATACATGTCAACCAGGTTGATCAATGTTCCACTTAGTACTAATCAAAGGAAACCCCAAACAGCTGGGTTTAGGTGTTGATTTAAAGCAGCTCAGTGTTTCTGCTGTTTTCCAGTTTACTGGACCTTTGTTCCAGATTTGTGGAGCATAGATGCTGAATACTGCTTCTCCATGTTTGGTTCTGGGGATGCAAAGCGGACCAGTGTTTCTATTTCGTTTCATCGGGATGTTTTTCTGGTCGGGCGCACCGGTTCTTTTGAAAGTCCTCTGTGGTTTATATTCCATATAACGGAATGCGAAGTCTTTTCTTTTTGTCAGGTAAAACCTCCACTTTTGCCTTACCAGACTTTTCACTAACTGCTCTTTCTGAACGCCTCACTTTCAGACTCACCACGGTGTTCGCTCTCACTTCAACAGTGAGCAGCACACCAAACTGAGCGTTAGCGGTTTAGACAGGAAACCCCCTCCCCACCAAATGCTGAGTGATGATGTTCATGATGCTATCATATGTATAGCATCATGTAGCATATGTAGCATATCAAATTGTATTTAAGCCACGGTGCTACATGAAGCTCATTTTGAAACAATGCAAGTTAAAAACAATACTTCGTGTGTATGTATATATATATATATATATATATATATATATATATATATATATATATATATATATGTATACCGCCACCCCTAAAAATATCCCTGCCCCCCTCTTGCCACCCCCTAAATATTTTTCTAGATCCGCCCCTGCTCATGCTTGGGTTTACTAAATGTGGGAGCGTCCAAATTTATACCTCACCAAAAGTATAATGTTTTTATAAAAAGCTACAATAAGTTTTTAAATGCATTTTTCCCCTTTTTTTTATTGTTTGTTATGTAAAAATCAACTTTTTTGATCTTTACATCATGTTATTCCTACATCAAAAACACACAATTCAGGGTTGCAAAACGTTTGCTCTCTCTGAGTGATGACTCCTTGAGACTAGCCAGCAGCAATTAGCAAACACCTGGTGGAACTGAGCATGTGCTGATCTCATTACAGGTTTCAGTTCAATGCTGGTAATGTCATCAAAAGGGTTCATAAAGAAAAGTTGTTGTGATGACCTCCTAAAGACGAAGTTTCGGAAAAAGTAGGAGCTTCTTAAAGAGACAGACGCCAATGTGAAGGAGTTACATTACAAAGTGAAATTCCTTTTATGTTATGTTTAATATACAGAGCATTTTTATAACTAAAGGTAACTTTATTACTTGATTGTGCTATAAAGTGGCACTATGTCTGAAAAACACACAATACTGCTCCTGATTCATGACTGTAGTGTTAAATTATTTAGAAAAATCATAGTTGCTGCTTCAGTAGAAAATTAGCCAGTCCAGAAAGAACTTATTTTGGTACACAGTGATGGATGGCCATCGTCATGGCATCTGGACTACATGAGTTCAATGGGGCAACGTTGTGTGTCCATCAGAGGCCAGGTGGTTGTATCATGCAGCTTCATGGTGCATGAGTTTTGTACAGATGTTACCATGGTTACAGGTTCAGGTTGTGAAAGACATACAAACACCAAAGGAAGACAGCTTACCATCCATAACCAGGAGCCATGGACGGGTGAATCCTGGACATGCCCACTTTTAGGGAGGACAGCCAACACCGCACATGTTGAAAAGGTGTGTAAAGCTGTTTCTGCAGACATCAGAGTGGGGAACCTTGACGTTTATCCTCAGGGCACCTCTGGAGCACCCTGGTGGAACGGAGGTGAAATGCAGCAAGCATAAGAATTTCACATATTTTAAATTTCAATACCAGACAAAGGTAACCTGACTGAAATGCCTGCATGTTCTATGTTGATGTTGTTGTTGTTGTTGTTGTTCGGTTGCCAGGCATCTTTCCTCAAAGCAACATGTGGGATCAGCCTGGATGTCAACTCTGACCCAGTGCCGAGTCGACGTCCGCTGGATTTTGAGGGACAGTAACAACAGCTGTGGCTGACGTGATGGAGGACAGGAGAGCTGGATGACTGAATGCTGCTCCACATTCCTGCCTGCATGCAGAGCCGACACGGCGCGTACGAGCAGCAAGCCCCAAAATACAATTAGAACAGAACTGGGTTTCAGTTCCAGCACATCCGCTAGGTGCTTGTTTTTTGTTTTTGTTTTTTTTAAATGCAATTATGTTTGCACATACAACCATCACAATTTGTACTTAAAATTGTACATTGAAATGCAAATTCTTATTTTTAGGCAGTATAAATCCAAAAATAAGCTGGTCTACTGTGGAGCCATTGTAGACAGAATAAAGGAGTGAATTTCTGCCAAATCTCAACATTTTGAGATTGTTAGAAATTTTCTAGGAAAAACAATTTTTGAGTTTAAAAAGTTATATATTTACTAGAAATAAAACTCAGATATTTCAAGAGTACACAGAAATTTTCAATAAAATAAGAAAATTTCTGAGTTTTAAAAGTAAAAAAAATTGCTAGAGGAAAGCAAATATTTTGAGATTAATTTCAGGAATTTTTGAGGAAAAAATTGGGATATTTCTCAGTTTGAAAAGTTGAAAAATTGCTAGAAAAGCACTAAGAAATTTTGAGATTAATATAGGACATTTTTGAGAATAAAAACTATGAAATATTTGAATTTTAAAGGTTGAAAATTTGCAAGAAGTTTTGAGACTAATCTCAAAAAACGTTTGACTTTTCCGTCAGCAAATTTTCACCATTTCAAACTCAGAAATGTCCTTATTTTCATAAAAATTTCAGAGATTTTATTGGTGGAAATGTACTCTTTTCCTTTTTTAAATTCTATCTATAATGACCATAAGATGCTGTCTTACTGTCTTACTCATCTTGATGACCATTTTGTCAGCATTTTTAACAGTATATTAGATATCCAACATTCACCAGTTCTTTTAAATCAAAAGAACTGGTTTAAAAGAACCAGTTCTTTTATACCAATTCATTTGGTCTATACCAAATGAATTGGTATAGACAATTCATTCTTAAAATGAATTATCTATACCAGGGTAAGTAATGCTGACAGATTTCCTGCTTCAACTCCTCTGATTAACTGAATGGGTCAACATCAGCAGTAGGCTCCTTTAAACATTTGAATCAGAGCTGATTCAAATGTTTAAATCATGTGTTCAGACAGGAGACACTAAAATATGCAAGGCACTGGTCCTTGAGGAAAGGAGCTGTCACTGTGACACTCTGACACTGTGCTTGCAGAACAGAACAATTATTCCTGGTAAAAAAAAACAAAAAAAAACAAATAAGCAACAACAAAAAAAACCCCCAAAAACGCATAATTGTGAGGAAACAAAAAAATGACACACGACTTTCAAATGATTTATGGATAAAACCTCTATGTTTTCACCATCGTCACTATGATACCTCTAAATGAGATCTAGTTTGGCGAGTGTTCAGATCCCAAATGCTGAGAAAAGTCGTGAAACTGAGAAGTGCTGCGGCGGTCCAGAGCGGCATTAAAAGTTGCATTAAAAGTCCATTAAAAGTGCCAACTTCGCATGATTTTGTAAATTATAATCATTTAATGCAAAGTTGGCATTTTTAATGGACTTTCAAAGCAACTTTAAGAGCAACTTTGCATTAAAAATGTCATTATTTACCAAATGACACTTCATGACAACTGTAATAAACATTCATAAAGACTTCTTTATGTTCATTACAGGTGTTATGTCATGTTTATGACAGTGTCATGTCAGTGTTATGCACACCCATTCAAATAAAGTGTTACCATGTAAATGAGCCCAAGCCAGCCTGGCCATTTCCTTCCTGCGCTTGATTCAAATCTCACTTCACCATCAAAGCAGTCCAGTCTGTGTTGGTCACACTTCCAAATACTGAATAAGCATTAACAGCCACCATGTTTGAATTGGCTGTTTCCTCTTCGCAGTGGAGAATGGTTGTCTACTGTGCAGGCAATTTACGGTTAGCTTTATAGCATCAAACTGGCATATTTCCTACATCACGGACAAATGTTAAAAATAAAATTTAAAACGTCAACAGAGTCCACACCTAAAGGAAGTAATCATTTCTCAATAGGTAAGAGTTCAGACTTTCTGTATGAAGCAAAATGTAGAACAAGGGCCTGTTTTACTAGGCTATGCCCAAGTTAGCTGAAGTAAGCTAATTTTCACTGTTAGTGCCTTTAGCTGTAGTTAAAACTAGCCTAAAAATGATGTTAGACACCTGATATCGCTCGAAACGTGCCCACATAGACACCGCGTGTAAACCAGATGCTCAAACTGCGTTCAGTCTGAAAAGGCCCAAAGTCCCGTGGATCTGTTTTGTCATCCACTCCAACAAAACACTGGGTGAGATGATGCATGCAGCGACTAGAACACGTTCAAGTTAACGGGGCATTGCAGACCACTCAGGACACATCCACCTACAAGGAACATACAAGCTAAAATATTTTACCTGCAAAAAAATTAGCTTAATTAGCCTTGGTAGATTGACCAATTAATGCACTTCCATTCTCTTTTATAAGTGTGTAATTTTCCCTACACTTCACTACTTTGTGTTCTGTCACTTAAAATGTAACTTTTTATTTATAACATGACAAAACATCAAAAGATTCAACATACACATGCAGACTGACATCAGCTGGGATCCTGTCACGGGGCATCAGGTCAATTTGAACCCTGTGTTTACACCACAGGGGCCATGATCACTGCTAATGTCGCCAAAACAAATACACAGGTAGCTGCTGTTCCCGTCGTTCCTTGCCACAAAAAAGACAAACTGGACCAGAACAGCAACTGTCCAGGGGAGTTTTAACAATGTGGACGTTCCAACGCAGAGAGAAAATGAGCAATTTAGATTTGTTCTCTGACTAAACCTGAAAGGGACTGTAGTGAGAGGAAGATTACAATCAAGTTTACTTTTCACACAAACCACCAACAAGTTGTTAACTTTGGAGCTACATCCCTTTTCTTTCACTCTGCCATCGTCACTTCGTATCGATGGCAGGATGAACTCCTGCGTCTCTTTAAAACGCCGGGCTCCGACGCTCTCGCTCACCCTGACAGAGGAACGCCATCTCTCAATCCACCCAGGTCTCGGCTGGCCTATGACTATGAACCGTGCATGCAGCGTTCCACCTGCTTGAGGAGGTCAAAGCAGACTCAAATACTTCACAACTGATGTGCGAAGTGGAAAAATTTCAGCCGTGTGTTAGAGCTGGCCGACGGGTACTGAACTCCCTAACAGGAGCCTGGAGTCTCCAGTGCTGCGTCGCTGCGTGTTATTGAGTTTCCACCCCTGGCCTTTGTCCACATTATGACACCTTCGGTGCAAACAGATCCCAGCGGCCGACACCGAGATGTCGTGGAAGTCTGTCACCTGCAGGTGTCAAATGTGGAGATGAGACACCGGGGCCCAAAGAGCCTGATGATGAGCTTCATGTACGCGACTGGCCCCTTTCACACCTCCCACTTGCTGCTTGTTTACCTCCAGGTCAGGTTTTACTTGTGGCTGTGCTTCAGTGAACCCTGTGAAACCAAAGAGAGATCCTGCAACACTATCCTCACCCATGTGGCGAGTACAGGGTACTCTCATGATTGCTTTTCCTTCTCTCTTTTTTCTTCTTTCTTTTTTTCTTTCTATTTCCTTCTCTTTCTTTCTTTTGTATTTGTTTCTTCGGTTTTTTCTTATTTCCTTCTGCCTTTCCTTTTGTCTTTGTTTTTCTTTAATTCTTTCTGCCTTTATTTCATTTTTACTTCTGTCTCCATCTTCCTTCTGTCTTTCTTTCGTTTTTACTTATCTTTCCTTTCTTTTGTCTTTCTTTCTGTCTTTCTTACCTTCTTCCTT
>NW_015113430.1:151260-163335 GCF_001443285.1 Poecilia latipinna | reverse complement strand
TCTCTCTCTCTCTCTCTCTCTCTCTCTCTGTGTGTGTCTTCATTTCTGTGGAACCTCCAGAAAACTTTTCCACGTAAAGCCCAGCAGCATGTAGCGCACCGTGTCACATTTCACATGGTGCTCCTCAAACTGGATTTACTGGCCCGGTGCATGGGCCGACCTTGAATGGTGGGAATGTGAGCCAGAGTTGACACAGGCAGAATGGAGAGCATATCATTCAGGACCACAGCGCCGCTGAGCAAAGAGTAATTACAGCTTGTTTACAACATAATAAACAATCCGCCAAGTGAGAGCTCTGGAGGAGGAGGGAGCAGCAGCTACGAGCTTCTACGTTCTTACTGGCACCTTGGAGCCACAGGGCTGTGAAAACATCAGTTCCCCCTCACCGATTTCTTTAGTTTTTGCATCTTTTTTTTTTTTAAATCACTCCTAAATGCTTCAGGTCATCAAATTAATTTTTACATCAGCCGATGATACTCTGAGTAAAATACAAAGTGGCATTTTCCACATTTTATTTTTTAAGAGAAAACTCATCCAAACCAACCCGGTTGTATGTGAGAATACCGCCGCTGTTCAATCATAAATTCACTGGGATGAATAAACTTTTCTTGGAAAGCTGAGGGACATTTTTACAAGCCACATCCAGGCCTGATTATTGTCTGATCTGTGGAACTGAGAAATCACCTAAACATGAAGAATGATTAAAAAAAAAAAAACAAAAAAACAAAGTCATCTATCATTCTGGTGGTTATGGCCTTAAAGGAGAACTGAAAGGGTTTTCTTAGCCCTTTAACTATCACCCCAAAAACGCTTACATGTCAGACATTAAGTTCCTTGAGGTTGACATGGATACAAGGTTGGCTAACATCAGGTGCAAAAAAATCATAAAATAATAACTGCTGTAAAACAAAATTAATCCTTCCACAGTTTGAAAGACGGAGTCCATTGGACTTTGCAAGCTTTTTAAAAACCATTTGTGATTATGAGGATTTTGTGTGTGTGTGTGTGTGTGTGTGTGTGCGTGCGTGCGTGCGTGCGTGCGCGTATGTGTGGTTTCGGAAACTGACGTTTTGACAGAACAAGCCCGTTTTCCCACCATTAACCATAAAATTGCACAAATTGTAATACCGAAAATAAATTAGCCTAATGGAAACAAACACACACAAAAAAACTCACATCTTCGATAAAAGGTTTTTGTTCTAGGATGAGGTGTTTTGTTTTTCTGTCTGTATTGAAATAGATTTGTATTTCGCAAAACGGCAACAGAAAGACTTTTTTCGCTTCACACAAGTCACATGACCAACAGGAGATGATGGGAAGTGGTAGGAGGATGATGGTTTTGTTTTTGTTTTGGTTTTTGTCGGACCACAGCTGGCTCCACCATAGCTCTAACAGCATTTTATGATTCATAAAAAGTAACTTGACTGTGCTATGAAATGGCGTCATGTGCCTAGAAAATACATAATAATGGCCATTTGAAAAATCAAATATGGAAACTGTGGACTGCATTTGTATTGGGCCTTCTTTACTCTGACTCCCCACTAATTAAATCCAGTGCAACCATTTGCCTTCAGACGTTATTTAATTAGTAAAACGAGTCCACCTGTGTGTAATTGAATCCGAGTATAAAAGCAGCTGGTCTGTTTCTGGCCTCAGAGGTTTGTTAGACAACATTAGTGAACAACGTCATGAACACCCTGAAACATAGCAGACAGGTCATCCACATTATGCACCACTTTGTGTTGGTCTATCATATAAAACCCCAATCAAGCACCATAAAGTTTGCGGTTGATGCAGATGTGAAAGGTTTCAAGGATGGGAAAGCTGTGGAACAGACTGCGCTCTTCCAAACCACAGTGATCGAACACAGCCCCTCTTTAAATGTTTTCGGGGAAGTTTTTTTTTTTTTTTTTTTTTTTTGCATGGCTGAGGTTTTCCTGTTTGCTGGAATCCGGGTTCCTCGGAGTGTGGTTATTTGCCTCACTCTTCTGGACCTCAATTAAAGTTTATGCAGCAACACTAAATCATGCGGATGAGATCGCAGTCTTGGCCTTCAGCAATGGCAAACTTGTCACATTCCACCAAAACAACCTCGAGTGCTGGAGCACACATGATGAAAAGGGTGAAAGTGATAAAGGAAACGAGCACCGGTTTGCGGTTCGAGTTCGTCTCCAAAAAGCACAGAACAGAGATGCAGGACCCTTCACGTTTCTAATGGCCAGGCTTACTGAACGGTGATAATACTCGCATGTTTTCACAACTAATTATGAAGTCAAAGGCAGCAGCTTGTTTGCTTAGCTTGGCAGTGGGAATGGGATGAGGGTAAACAGCTTTGGTTCAGTTCCACTGTGTTCAATTAACAGAGTGTGTCTGCCAACCAGAACCCATAAAGCTCAGCAGTAACCATATTAAAGACCCGCTCAGTCATTGACAATATCTTCGACAAGTTTCTTTCAGTGACTCAATCTGCTAAGCGAAACACATTATATGGATCAGTTACACACAGACTGATGTTTTTTTCTTTCTGTTTTTTTCCCCTGTTAATTAGGCTGATTTTCTGCTTCCTGCCAATGGAAAAAAATAAAACTCCCAGTGCAGGTGAAATAAAATATTATAACTACTGGACAATATCTCCCATTCTACTCAATATGCATTCCTATTCTATCCTGTTTTATTAGAATATTTAATGCCTGGTCAAAGCTACTTTTCTCTGATAAGCCGGTCTCACAGGAAAGCATATTTTAATTTCACTGTTGAAACTAATGTAGCAACATTTGCCTTACATAACTGTTTTTAAAGATGTCAAAAGTAAATTCTGAATTTTAGACATAGCACACAGGGAAAAAAAACTACAAATATGCTTCACAATTTAAAAAAACAATACAAGAAATAAAAACAATGAAACAATAACTAAAAAAATTACACTTATAAAAACTCTTTAGGGCCTTATTTTCATTTGAAGTTAAAGGTCAAACAAAAACTTTGAGTTTTTAATCTGACAGATTATTCGATGGTGTGATCGGTGCAGATATGTGGAGTTAAGATATTCCAGCAAAAGGTCCATCAAATACGTCAGATTACTGCATTTCAGAAAGTCTATTCTCATAAAACATGCTGTGAGAATATAATCAACAACAAATGGTTTAACAATTTCTATACTTTTTTTTTAATTATTTGATCACTAACTGTACTAAACCAGTTCAAATTAGCTAACTAGATAGTTAGCCATGACTGGTTTGGTCATCTGGTTTGTAGTTCCATGTTGAAAAGACCAACAAATAGGGCAGGCAATTAATGTATAAAAATGACTCAAACTGAGATCAACTTTGATAATAAAAACAATGACTGCCTCTGGGTGAAGAACTTCAGTTTGTTGTTGACTTTAGCTTTAGCTATTAGCATTAGCGCTGCTGCTAAACCAGTAAATTCTGGAAACAAACATCTGTTCTCACTTTAACACAGAGACTTTCCAAACAGGATCCACAGCTGTTTGTGTTCTTGCTTGTTTGTGTCTGAGTTACTCTGGGCTGTTTCTTCCATTTAGGGCTCCACACATTAGCCAGGTTGAGTTTCAAGTTCCTCATTATGTTCTGATATCTGTGGATGTAGCTTAGTTTCTTATGTCAGTATCAGTCTTCAGGTTTTTGTTATTTAAAACCTTCATGTGTCCTAGTTTGCTCCATCGTTCAATTCTGTTTACTAGTCACCTTCCCTCTTTTTCCTGCTCCGAATCTTCATTTGTCATTTTAAATGCCTTTAATTTGCTGTTTTCTGCCCCTGATGAGCCTCTAAAACCGAATCACGACATAGCAAGTCTGATGACTCTTGCTAAGGTATACCATCTTATGACTCCAATGTCTGCTAAGTTGATACGCTCATTCACATAATACGACCCGTTCTGACTTCTGAGGCGAACGGTATGCGACATTACTGTCAAATAAAAAAATATTCACCAGTGGAAAACATTCAAGATAGCCACTAATATTCCCAGGACTTTATGTCCCAGAAAGTTCACCCCATGTCACAACATGCATCACTCAGACAAGTCACAGCGTCCATGCTGATCTCCTCCCAGGTTTTGCAGACCTCAGTTAGAAAGTAACATTTTATGACAGACCAAGTATGAAATTGGCTCATTTCAAGTTCGATCAGCCTTTTTCACGCATGTCTCCACATAGGGCTGCCATGACCTGTTGTAGTTTGGTTTCCAGTTTTTTGTTACTCTTGCATGTTTTGACATTATTAGATTTTGGACGTTAAATTATTTGATTATGTTCACTGTGTTTTCTTGTTCAGCTGTTACCGTGCTTCACGTTTCTTCCCAAACGGCACTGGTTTCAGAAATATGAATCATTGCATTTCAGTAATCATCTTCACTTGTATTCAAGTCTCTCTGTTCAGAACTTCCTTTGTCAGATCCTAAGTATCCCTTCTGGCTACTTTCCTATGTTTTCTCCTTCCATCTTCCTACAGTAAAAAATTGGCTGAGGACACACTGAACATGCAGAACAGATCACCAGACGCTGTTAATGGGGTGGTGACACACGATTTAGTTTTTCCTTTGTTTTATTGCTTTCCATCATGTTATAAAGTTATTCTCTCATCAAAAACATACCTGGAGTGTTGCTTTGATTCTTTCTTGCATGTTTTGAGAAATCCCTTTCTCAAAGACAGAGGATCTTTGTCCTCCGCCTTCGAGGACAAAGATTCTCCTCAGAGGTGCTTCTGCCTCACAGAGCAGCTCTTCCCTTTCTCAGATCCTTCAGACTAGACAGCAGCAATTAGCAAACAACCATTGGAACTGTTCATCAGCAAAGCTCATTACAGGAGCTACTTCTGAGTGCAACTCTGGTAAAAACGTTATAGGGTTAATGGAGGAGCCATGTCGTGATGACCCTCAAGGCGGCATTTCAGAAACAGCAGGAGTTTCTTAAAGAGACAGATTCAATTTCAAGGCGTTAAATGAAGTCAAATTTCTTTTAAGTCATATTTAATGTATGCAGCATTTTTTTAAGAACTGAAGGTAACATTGTGACTTGATTGCGCTGCATTGCCGAAACCTGCTATAAAAGCAGGCATAGGCAATGCATGGATGTACTTTCTTTCTCCAATATCCCTTCATGTGTCCACGGTGATGCAGTTTTTTTTTTTTTTTATGTCTTTCAAGATGGCCAGTGGGTACATTTTGGAATGTCACTGCAAGCACCCTATAATCCCTTAAAACTACAGAACAGTGTGTGTGTGTTCAGTGTGTATTTGATGGTTTCACCATCCTTGAATTGGAGCAAACTGAACCAAGTCTGGAAAATGTTGTGAGTCTCAAAGTTGGGATCTCTCCCGTGTGTTTCCTCCGACTAATGTTGTTCTCGCCTTCTCTCCTTCAGCGCACTAAGCATTTCTAGCCAAGTCAACTCTGTCGACACATTCAGCTTGGAGATCGGCTTGCCGATGGCCACGGCTAGAAAGCGTATTGCATTTCCAGTTTAGTTGCCACTCCGAATTCTTCAATTTTTACAAATTTGTCTGGAAAATGTGATTAAAAATATAAATAATTATCTGATTATTCTCAGCTGTCCCCTGCATCAGTGTAAACAAAAACGTTGGCATTTTCTTCCAGCTGAATATCCAAACTTCAAAACATCAGTTCAGCAAAGATAATTAAAAGCATAACATCTGGTTTCAGAGAGTTAACTCCCCCTTCCCCTTTTTTTCCATGTTGCAGCAGCATTCCTGAGAGCAAAAGCTCATCTGTGCAACTGTCAGACGAAAACAGAGCCATGTGTATCTCCTGATCTGGCCTGCAGAGAGGAGCAGCCGAGCGCCGCAGTCCTGCATGCGTCAAGACGCCCCAAAGTTACCGAGGGTCAGACCTTCAAAAACACATTTCAGATACAGTCGTCGCGGATTAAGGATTGTGTTGCTCTTATCGTGAACGTCTGCAGAGATAAAGAAGGATTACACTAGGATGAAAAAATCTAGTTGCAGCCTAATGTGTGCTTTACCAACAGGAGGCTCCTAATTCTGCAGGTTTTCATTTTCACAATGGCCCTAATTGTTGAGATGGAGATGCTCTGTCGAGTCGCTTCTGCACCTCTGTGCTTGCTGTTGAGTTTTTAAAGGGACAGTATGATGTCAAATTGACTTTTTTAGCTTTATATAATAATGTTATTACTTCATCAAAAACATACCTGGAGTGTTGCTTTGATTCTTTCACGCATGTTTGAGAAATCCTTTAATCTCTCGTGGCAACCATTAAGCTGTGCAAAACACCTGGGTGGGCCTAGCTCCTCCTCCCCCCATTCAGCTCCTTCAAACTAGCCAGCAGGAATTAGCAAACACTTCTTGAACACTACGCATCTGCAAAGCTCATTATAGAAGCTATTTCTCAGTGAAGTGCTGGTAAAAACATTAAAGAGTTAATAGAGGAGCCATGATGTGATGACTTCCTGAAGGCGGAGTTTCAGAAAGAGCAGGAGCTTCTTAAAGAGACAGAGGCCCAATTTCAAAGTCAAATTTCTTTTAGCATCTCTTAATAACTGAAGTTGTTAGCCCTGTCGCAGCAATAAATCACTTAATCACATGCTAAATTAAAATTGGCTCAATAATTTCCATTTGCATGATTTATCATTTTTCTCTTATCTCTCTTTCTACCAAAAACTGGATGACTAAAGTCTACAGTCTGGCGTTTTGGTCTCAACTAGACCTTTTTTTCTGAAGGACAATTTGTTGACAGAGACTTCATAGCTCATTCTATTTGTTGTTTCTGTTGTTTGGATGTTTAAAATGCTTTCCAGTTCCAGCATTAAATGTTCACTATAATTTAAAAATGGTCTCAAAACAACAATATTATCATTTATTGCAATAACCTCTGCAACAATTTATCATCCATTAAAATTTGCTATCGTGACAGGCTTAAACGTAGTTACTTGATTGTACCATATATTGGAGTTATGTGCCTAGAAAATACGTAAAACTGGTTCTTTAAAAAAAGATTTCATTCTTTTATATTTAGCAAAGCAAACCATGTCATCGCCTCAGACAGGCTCATTTAGCTCTCTGGCATTGCACAACTGTAGATGTGAGCAAAGGTTACTGAGAGACAACTGTCATGATGCGCTCGGCGAGCTGCCTCAATCTCTCGGAGACGCCCAGTGTGTTGCATAAAACCAGCATGCACTGGATGTTTTCTGCTTCGTGTTGTAGCACGGCTCGGGACATATCCGCGGCACGAACACGCATGGAATGTTTTCCTTCTGGTTACCTGAAGGCAGCGGCTACTTCTCGCTGAAAACAACACAGTCAGAGCAGCAGGATGTCAGGTATCCTGTAAAAGGAAACCTGTAAAAGGTATAAAAGTATTCAGGTTCATACAATCGTGAATCGCTTTGTGAAAAAAGAAATCATTCTAATTGTAATCACATCTGTTCCATGCTGAGAAAAAAAAAAAAAAAAAAAACTGTTCTTTCTTAGCTCTGAAGGTTATTATTTTTAGGAATTGTTCCTTATTTTAAAAAAAAAACAACAACAAAAAAACAACGGTTGATCTTTTCCCTTATTTTTGTTTTTTTCCATCCATGAGAACATTTACTTTATCTAACTGCAGCCTTGTCTCTGACTTTGTTCTGTTGCTTGGAGACAAAGTGAAATAATGTAGCTCTGTGTAGAGCAAGACCCATCTACTTCAGGCTAAATATAGACGGAAAAACAACTAATTTAAAAGAAAAAGTTCCCACACATTTCTCTCTTTTACCATAAATTGTCAAATTCTTGAGCATTTTCACCCCCCGTCACATTTACTTCAGATATTAGGAAGGCAATTTAAAGCACTTTGCACTCAAAAACATGTTACATAAGCTAAAAGATTTGTGTCTACGGTCGACGATGTGTAAGGAATGTCATATGTAAAGACGGTTCCAGGTCCTGGAACAGGAACGGCTGGAATGTTGCATGGCTGCGCTATGTTTGTCATCATATTTGGCCGGGAGACTTCTCTCTCGTTTATGACGAATGGCCGTGTGAACCTCACAATCCATTACAGATACTAGCTGGTGAAGTCTCTTTCTACAGCAGTCGCTTCAATGAAAACACAGCTGGTAGTGAAAAAACAAAGAGCACCCTCTTTCAGTTGTGCGGTTTTACACATCAGAACATCCGACTGGACTCTGAGTCTGTTTACATCTGACACAAATCTGCAGATTGTTGACTGCTGTAGGCTATGAATGAAAAAACAATGAAGCTGTAATGGATTACAGTCAGTGGTTTTGTTTAGTGGCCTCAAGTAGTTCTTCTCTGTGGCTGTCGGTCTTCCGGATCTGCTGTGGAGAAATCTTTGGAACGTTGCTTCATTGCTTACACAATCCACTTCCAGCCAAGACTCGGCTCTCACACAGGTGGGCTCATGTTTAAGTTTACAGTGCTTTGGGATTGGTTCATGTTCTGCAAATCAGTCCTAAATTATTACCCCAACACACACACACACCTCTTCTGAGCCTGAGGTTTATTTTAAGTAAACTATTGCTATCATTTTAGCATCAAAAAGGCCCTTTAAGAGTATTTATCAGTCGAAGCCACATTACGTCAGCACTTGGATTGTATACTGTCACCTATACAATCCAAGAAAACGTTATTCTAACTATTTAAACTGTTTACAGTTAGGCTAATAAAATTATTTACAGCCAACAGCCAGCGCAGATCACCTATATTCACCAGGCACAACTCCCACACACAGGTTTGCAGAATCTGCAGATGTCCGAGGTTTTATTTGTATTTTGGTAAATAACCAGACATTTTTCCCATGCCATTAGTGAAACAATCTGCCACTGGAACGAGAACTTTTTCATCAAGATTAAGGAATTGTCAACTTAAAACAAGTTCCTATATTTTACTAAAAAAAAAAGTCACTTGTAAGTTAGTTTTGTCTTATATCAGGTATACTAGAAACTAGACCAGAAACTTTCGTCCACTTTTCAGGAATTTGTCCCACTGTGGAAACATCTTTATGATTCCAACCCAGGAACAAGTGCTTCAACAAGGACATTGCTGACATCTTTTTGTCTTTGTATTAAACATTATATGACCTCAAAGGTCACGGTTGGTGTCTTACTAACTTTTCATTACCTCAACAAGGCAACATTTCTGAAAGGCAACAGAAATGTTGCCTTTCCCTGGAAATGCAAGTCTGCTGAGAAGATTTAGGAAAATAAAATTTTTGCTGAGTGACTGGAAGTTAGAGATATTTTTACGTCTATCTCCTCAGCTCTGGTCTCCCGCCTCACTTCCTCTGTGGCATCCTCAGATAACTTCTCCTGATGCTGGCCCCAAGTCATGTCTGCTGAGGAAAACAATATTTCTGTCCTGACTCACCACCGTGGGACGAGATAAAGCTCTCAGGCAAATCATGAGTTAGTGTATCTAATTCTCCCGTCACATCTTCACATCTGGATTCAATGATGCTCTGCGATGCCGGTCACAAGACTCTATCGTACACGTCCGCAGATGGCACCCAGACAGCTTCAGAACTTTGCTTGTTTCAAGCCTCCCGCCCCCCATCCAGTAGCTCCTCTGACTTTTACGGGCATTAGTTTACTTTATTAGATTTCTGGATTTATTTGAGTCATCTGAGCGTTCCACAATGTACTACTAGTGAGAAATTACCATCGCTCTTCCTGGTACTTTGTCAGTGAAAGTCAGCTTGAATTGAGTTTTCCAGCTCAATGGGTGTATAGGTCATGTGGATGAACAAAAAAAAGACGTTTCGTACGAATTAGTCCCAGTCTCAGAGGAGGCGGCCTCTCTTCGGTGACACACAAATAAAGGTGTGTTCATTTGCACACAGTGGAGGCGCTCAGAGAGAGGGCATGACAAAAAAACACCTCCACAATAACGTGGAGGAAACACAATCCCTCTCCTCCCAAGACTTTAATCCTCCTGGTTTTCGTCTTGGCTGATGGGAGGTTTTGCTTTTTCTGGGTCTTTGTGGTGCTCCAATGGGTGTTCGAGTTTCGGACCGGTCCTTTGGGATGTGATGGGAAAAAGTGAAATATGGCATTTGAATTCTTCAAAATAAAAAATTCATGATATCAGGATTTACTCATTAGCTCAGGCTCATTTTGTTACATTGTAGCTGCCAAATCTAATGTATTTTAAAGTGGCAGGGTTGTGTAATATTGACATTTTTAAGCTTTACATGATGTTATGTTACTCCACCATCATCATCATCATCAAATACATACCTGGGGTGTTGCCTTAATTTTTCATGCATGTTTGAGAAATCCTTTGATTTCCTGTGGCAACCATTCAGCTGTGCAAAATAGCTGGGTGGGCTTAGTTCCGCCTTCAAGGTATAGCTCCTCCTCCAGCTGCGGAGCTTCCATCTCACAGAGGAGCCTTCACCCACAACTGTGTGCTAGGGTGACCTATGACTCCCCACAAGTGGTGGACAATGTCTCCCACCCCATGCATGAAGCTGTTACTGAACTCCAGGATGCTGCATCCTCAGTGCACTAAGCAGCCTTATCAGATATCCTTCCTCCCAGCAACTGTTACAGCAGCTGTCACGGCTCCCAACAAGCTCAATAAGTGTTTACATACAAGCTGGTATTTGCACTGTTCGATTTTTTTACATATTTTTTTTTATTTGCAAGTTTTTTTCAAACTTGCAAATTTTCAACATTTGGAGCACAGAAATTCTCTTTTCGAGAAAATTTCAGTGATTAATCTCAAAATTCCTGAACCTTGTTTAGCTTCTTTATTTCTATACCTACAATACGCCGTGGTAATTTTCCACCCTCTTCCGGATGTACTTAAATTTCTGTGACATTCAGTCCAAGTACCTGCTTAGCTTTGTGTGTGTGTGTGTGTGTGTGTGTGTGTGTGTGTATGTGTGTTTTCTTTGCTGCCGTTTGAGAGGAAGAAAACAAAAACCTACCAAACAGGTTTCTACCTTTCAACGTGCGAAACAGCCAACTGTTGGGGAAACAGGTGAAAAAGGGGAAACGGCAACGAGAAACTCACTTTTTAGCTGGAGGACAAAACTACAGCGATTTCTTCCTAACAAGAAGGTGTGTATTCAGGTGCACTCAGGAGGGAATAGTTCCTTATTTATTGAGCAGCACATACTGAGGGGTTTTAGTAGCAAACATGACAAAAAACAAGTCAATAAACAGGCAGTTCCACTAAACATTGCCTGTGCAGAATCATTTTGGTAATTTAAACAATAAGATGAAACCTGCCCATCTCTTTCAGCCCGCCGTTCAGTTAGCTAATCCTCCCGTCGTCAGACAGATGCTGCTTCAGGTGAGAGCAGGTCCAAATTTTTCCAGCAGCCCTTTGGCCCAGGTAACTTTCCCATGGTGAAACCACCTGGGATCACATCAAAAAAACTGTACCTCATTCTCTCACACACACATATGCAAGCAAACACAAAAATCACACACAAACAACACAACCTCCCCTCCCCCCCATCCTTCCCTTAGGCCGCGCTGTGAAACAACAGGGGAATCCGCCGTAGCGACACCACGCTGCCCCTGGTACTTTTCCACAGATAACAAAGGCTGAGGAGTGTCATGTTGCAATACTTGTTGATGTTGACTTTGCTGGTTTATGGCACACACATTCCATATAGGCAAGGTAGACCCACAATAAAGGTTGCTTTAGTGAAGCTGATTTGTTCTTTTACAGGGGCGGCGAGCTGGCTACTGATCAACACCTGGAGTTTTCCACTGTCCTCTATCAAAGGCATCCATCTTCATTAACAGGCAGCAGATGCGCAGGGTTGTGGAAGGCTCTGGGAACGAAACAGAGCAACAGCAAGAATCCGATTTCAGAGATTAAAACCAGAAACGTGCCGGAGACGAGCAGATAGTGTTAAAGGTGGAAGATGTTTGACTAATTGTGGTTACGGCTGCAGATTTTACAATGTTCAGGGGAGATTTTTATACGACTTAATGTACAGACAGCAAAACAGTGTTGTGTTTAAGACCACCTAACCCGAGACCAAGACAAGACCAAGACTTTTAGGGTCCGAGACCAAGTCAAGACCAAGACCGAGGGAAGTCAAGACCAAGACCAGCGGCC